>NW_022589710.1:23538244-23626817 GCF_004348235.1 Phoca vitulina
GAAGGAAGGAAGGAAGGAAGGAAGGAAGGAAGGAAGGAAGGAAGGAATCTCCAGGGGTGAATCTCCAGGGGTGAAGACTTGGGTGAACTCAGGACTCTATTTAGATTATGGGAAGCAGTGCTTTCTCTTTCCTTCGTTGCTCCCACTGAGGCTGGCAGCCTCTTAAAAAACCAACTGGAAACAGAGCTGAGAGAACCTCAGAGCTAGAGCCCTGCACTGACTCTGGCCTTTTCAGGTTCACAAGCTAATGAAAGCCTCATTATTCTTCAAGCTAACTTGTGTTGGGTCTTTTCTTGCTTACAAAATGCAGCACCCTCACCAGCAGAATCCTGATCTCCAAGAATGAGGCAGGTCTCACTAATCTGCATCATCGCAACAAAATCACATCCAACTAGTTCATCAACATATTTCAAGCATCCACTCTGTTTCCAGACCTGTCCTGAGTGCTATAGGCAATATCAATAATTGTTAGATTCCCTATGTCCTCAAGAAACATAAAATAATTTTCTAAAACTGACCTATAGAATCTAGAAGAAACAGAGTTGAGAGATTGGAACTGAGTATGCTAATAATACATTTCCTTTTTTGTCTGGTTCCTTTCTTTGCAAAGGTGGGTTTTCAAACAGATATATAGAAATCGTGTTCTGGGAGAAATTTTTAAGAATGGTTATCCTGGGCATTGGCTTAGATGTTGGCCTTCTGATATGGGCAAACTAATGATGTTTCTAGAACTATTTGCAGGGCTGACTAAAGGGCAATCAAAGGAACTCTTATAAGACTATCTACAGCTGCAAAGTCATAATTTCTGAAGCAAATCACACTTTGCATGCAAAATCTCATCTCCTCAAGAAAAGCGGTGCAACCTTGTGGGGAGGCAGGAAGAGCAAAGCACTGATTTCAAAGGAGAGCTTCTTACCAAACTCATCCAAACCTCCAGTGGCCACTTGCTTCTCAGCAAACCACCTGATCTTTGTGAAGAGAAATAAATCTTCTCCTTGGTGGTTCGACTGTTAGCCCCATGGAGAGTGCTTCCAAGACGTGAAAGGAAAGAAATTTAAATAATTAGGAGAATAAGCAACTGCAGCCTCTTCTCCTTCAGCACCAGGGAATTAGGTTATTAGATTTTCAACGTCTCTGACTCTGAAGCAGCCAAATAGTGCACACCAAAACTGCAACAATTCAGGGCCAGACTCTCACTGCTCAGGGCTTACACAGACTCCCTAATAAGATCCAGCACTGTAGTTCACAGTACCCTTGAACAAGGAGCTATAGGAATTGGAACAAAGGTTTATCACTATGAAGATATTTGGAGAAACCTCTCGAACATATTAAGTGAGGCTGAAAAAGGGCAAATTCTGACAAAATTTATAAACAGAGGCAAACAGATTTTGATGGTCATGGTGATGATGAGTTAAAATGTAATGCTGACTCATCTTCCTTTGGAATTCAGAGGTGATTTTCTTTTAAGCTTTTGTATCTCAAACTATTTCAGAGACTCGCCATGGATATCACTTAGTAATGGTATATTGTAGAATTTTCGCTTTGGTTGCAAAACAGTTTCTTTCAGTCTCAAAGAACATAACTGCTCAAGTCAACCAAAAAACTTTTAAAAACCCACAGTTTTCTAAGTAGGAATGGCATCTTTTTAAAATATGGTTCTCCTAAAACAAGAATATTCACACTGTTATTGTGACATGCTTATCGGGAAGACAGAGATCTAGTCAACTCCTACCATTCCAAATGGAAAGACTCTGTGAAGGATGAGCAGAAACCTGTTCAATAGAATGGAGAGCCATTTAAAAAAAAAAAAAAAACAACTTTTTTGTATTTAGAGCTGTATGGGCCATGCCTTAACACAATTCTTATATAACTAGCAAGAGGATTTCTGCAGCTTGGAAACCAGAGATAAAATTAATGTATTGGTTGATACCCACAACAGCCTCTCAGGTGTCATCATTGAGAATTATTATTTTCAGCAGTTCATGGCTCATTTCTTTAAAATTAAAATTAGTGTTGTGGCACCCAAGGATAATTTTCCAGCTGTCTCTACAGAGAATAATATAAGCTTGGTGAGTTTAATGAATGGTAGTTTACTGCCAGTCAGTGTCAATGCAGTGGGTGAGTTTGTATTTAACAAGAATTGGAATCACAGCCTTACCACTATGTCTTCATTAATATGAAATCCTTATATAGCCATGTTAGCTGATAAATTATGCTCAGCATTTTAATTACCTTATCAAAGAAAATGATTCTTAATGACCAAGGAGGGGATATGGGAGTACAGAGAGAAATCAGGGCCAAATTACTTGGGATGAAATTGAACCCTCTGCAGATCAGCAGATCAGATCTGAGCTAGTTAGTAGGAAATGTGTGGCCAGAATTAGCAGGAAGGTGTGCAAGTGGCATTGGAAAACAGATTATAGGAACTAGAACATGAAGGTGATGAAAGGTGATGGGGCGGGGGTGGGGGGGACGGTGCTGGGGTGACAAACTCTGAAACTCCTCAAAATAAGCAACCAGGAAGATCTCACACAGACATTTATGTTGAGTTCCCAAACACATAAAACCAAGCATGCACCTAATCCAGAGGGCTAGAACTGCTTAGTGACTTTGGAGAGACCCTATGATAAGACCCATGTTGGTATTTACCATAGGGGGTTCCAGCCCTGGGGCCCCCTGCTCCTAAATTCTTCCCAGCCCTCCTCTGCTCTGCTCTCATGCAGATGGATCAGCCCCTGCAGGCTGTTTCCCATGTTCTCTCATCAACAGGTTTCCAACTGGATTTGCCCAACAGGAGCACTTAAGAGACTGGAAGGCAGGAAGAATGGAGAAGCCAGAGTATTTCTCCCACTCTGTCTATCTTAGGTAGCATCTCCAGCAGATGCTATGCTTCCTCCTTGACCCCAGCTCATGCTGTACATATAGCTACATACAGCTGTGGGTGACCTTAACCCACGGGCTCTAATAACACTACCTTCTGTCCCTCTAGGTAGGGGTAGTACAGTTTCTTATTGTTTCTCATCTCTAGAATACCTACTATCCTCTACTTGATTACCCATCTCCTCCCCAACCCATAATAATCATTTCCTAGCATTAAATTCACTTTATTTTAAATATTTAGAATGGTTTCTGTTTTCCAGGTTGGACTTTGAGTGATACAGGAAAGACGAGATGGAGAGGCCACAGCCAAAAGGCCTCAGGAATTTGTAGGACAGGTCCACTCACTCTTACCAATGAATGGGAGTGGGAGGGGGGATGGTGAGGGGCATCATTCATTACAAGAAAATGCCTACAAAGCCAAGCACCCAAGCATACATGAAGTCACAGCAGTATTCTCCAACAAGCAGCATGGGAATTGAGGAAAACTAGGAGCAATACCCTTCTCAGCATGTCCTTGGGAAAGAAAAGAGCTGTAAAATCAAAGCCCTTACTCTTCCCTTCCCGTCCAGGAGACAGGAAAAAAGGACTGAGAGCAGTCCAACTCACAGAAAGACAAGTGGACAGTAGAAACTCCCCTCCCCATTCAAAGAGAGGGGTTAGAAGTACCACAGGAGTTTTCATGGCATCTAAAGGAGATGTACACCGTGCAGCACCATGAGAAAAGAAAACAGAGATTTCCAGCAACAGTGTGGACACTTCAGCCAAGCAGCAAAAACCTAATTGAAAGAAAGTATTTTCTTAAATAAACTATTAAAGTTAGTTTGCTCTCAAAGGAAGAGAGAAAGAGAGAGAGAGGGAAAAAAAAAAACTAAGAAACAGACTCTCAACTATAGAGAACACTGATGGTTACCAGAGGGGAGATGAGTGGGAGGATGGGTGAAAGGGATGATGGGGATTAAAGAATACACTTATGATGAAAAAAATAAAAATAATAAAAAAGAAAATAACCAATCACAGTACCAAGCTGTTTGAGGTGTAGACATGACCATCAAGATACATCTTTGAATTCTGACATATCTAATTATTTCGCTGTGGGGAGAAATTCAAGACACATCACTGATGTACTGGTGATGACTTCACCTCTAGAAAACTGTACTGGGAGTGGATGTGGGCTCTAGGAGTCTGTTAGGATTCTTGGATAAGGAAGAATGGCCCAGGGAAATCTGGATGGCTCAGTTGGTTAAGCGTCTGCCTTCGGCTCAGGTCATGATCCCAGGGTCCTGGGATCAAGTCCCACATCAGGCTCTCTGCTCAGCGGGGAGCCTGCTTCTCCCTCTGTCTCTGCTGCTCCCCCAGCTTGTGTTCTCTCACTCTCTTTCAAATAAATAAATAAAATCTTTTAAAAAAATGTTTAAAAAAAAAAAAGGAAGAATGGCCCAATGATGGAATCTCTTATGTGTGAAAGAGGGTATTTGTTACAATCTCCTGTCCACTTTCCCAGTGTTTGTCAGTAAAGAAACCTCTGGGCCAGGTTGGTATGTTTCTTGAAGAAAAAAAAAAAGTTTGCTCTCTTTCCTCAAACAGGCTGACAAGCCTGAGTTGGGAGTGCCTCAAGACCAATGGCCACATCCCACCATCTTGGCAAGGGCTCAGAAAATGTTGATGAAGGAACACTCTCTAGTTTCTTCCCTAGATGAACCTCCGTGAATCACCAGATCCCCAAGAAATGAAATCATTCCATCATCCTCATGGTGGAACTGGAGGCAATGGATCAAGACTGCACAACCCATCAATGGAAGAAGAGAGACAAATAATAAGATTTAAATATAAGCAAAAGTCTCTGGCATTAACAATGAGTCTGCTGGTTCCTGCTGCCTCTCAGGAATCATTACCATACTGCTTTCCATAATCTTCTAAAAGTGAAATTAAAAGTCACCAATGCTCTTTATCTCCCTGCCTGTTTGCTCAATGGAATGAAATCATTCTTCCTTATGCTGCAAATGAACTGCCACTTCAAAAATCCCTTAGACACTCATGGCATGTTTTTGAAGAAATTCCTCCTCTAGCTACCCTTAATTAAACCATGGTGACACCCTCACTGCAGGGCCTCATTCCCCTTACCTTTACTTTCCGTGTTAGGCTCACAGCCACACAGGCCAGCTGTAAGCCAGTTTGGCTCATGTGGAAATTGCTCATGCCAACATACTCAGGGACGCTTACCCACGGTGTTTTGAAGAATATCTGCACAGCAGGCTATGCGTCTGGGGGTCAAGGTGGGGGAGCTGTGTCTGAGTTCTGGAAAGAGGGGGGAGGAGGAAGGAGGCCACCTCTCTGCCTCTGGGAGCCTCCAAGGCTTGGAGCCAGGTCACTGGTGCCTACATCAGCCACTGCAAGCATCTGACCCGATGAAACGTGAACCTGACCTCCAGGTCTAACACAGAGTCTGCGACAGCAACTACATTATGCCGCCTTAGCCTTGAATGAGTTGGCCTCTTAGAAACTTTGAGAATATTTAAAGGTCCAGCAATACCTTCTGAAATTAAGCCATTTGAAGGGAATATACAGGAAAATTCAAGGCTGACTTTGTGCATAGGCAGTCAAGGTTACTAGTGTATATGACTTTAAGGATTCTAGAAGTCCTTGTCAGCCCCCACTCTCCTCCAAGAGATGGTATAGAATAGAGGCCAAGAACCAGACTTTAGGGCCAGAAGACCTAAATTTGATTCCAAGTATCACCACATGCTAGGTAACAAGACCAAGTTACTTCTTGGTATTTTTATTTTCTTATCCGTAAAATGGAAGTAGTCATTATAAAAGCACCCGCCTCCAGGTTATTGTAAAGATTGAATGGGTTCGCCTTTGTAGAGTTCACGGTCTACACAAAAGTTGCTATATTAGCACTCTGTTTCCTAAAGACCCAAACACTGATTTCCTGGTGACTGCAATTCAAGGATACGAATTGTGTTGTTACTGTTGTTTGCTTACTTGTTTACTTATTTGTCTGTTTTTAAGTCCTCAACCCCTTTTCTACAACTGGTACCCCTGGAAGGACCCACATGTTGAGCACATTTTCTCCCCTTAGGAAAAAAGTGGTAGGGAGTTTCTCAAAATTTAGAGACTTGCTGTCTTGCCCTGTAACAGACAACGTCAGCGCTACACCCAGTGTCTCAGACCCCTTTGTCACAGCCCTTCTCACATTTTATTGGGCTTTTACAAACTGCCTGGGAGACCTTGTTATATTGTATCCTATAATTTCATATGTCCAGGGTAGGGCTCCAGCTCTGCATTTTGAACATGCTCCTGGGTGGTGCTTTTGCTGGTGCTGCTAATCCATGAGCCACACTTGAAGTATGGAGGCTTTCTTGTACACCAAGCCCTAGTATACTCACTCCCAGTAACCAGCACATGTGTCTCTCTATCAGCAGATAGCCCTCGGGCTGTGGGAATAGTACTACCGTCACACACCCACACCACGAGAGCAGGAGAACATGGGGACTGATGCCCTGGAGGCAGCTCTCAATCCATGCCGGATGATACAGGGTATAAATACCCCAGTGACCTCACGCCTGATCTGGGCAGCTCTGAGGTATGACCCATGCTATCTGGAGAGCTCTTCTGGGGGACTGAGGCAAAGTCAGCCTCTGTGGGACCTTGTTTACTTTTGTAAACTTGGTTTCCTTCTTTTCCTTGTCCAATTTCCCCACCATTCTCTTTCCAGATTTTTTTTTTCAAGAACACTTCCTAAATGGGGCACCTGGGTGGCTCAGTCAGTTGAGTGCCTGCCTTTGGCTCAGGTCATGATCCCAGGGACCTGGGATTGAGTCCCACGTTGGGCTCCCTGCTCAGCGGGGAGTCTGCTTCTCCCTCCCCAGGCTTGTCCACTCACTTGCTCACTCTCTCTGTCTTTCTCTCTCTCTGTCTCTCACTCGAGGGCACGTTCTGCATGGAGCACTGGGTGTTATACGCAAACAATGAATCATGGAACAGTACATCAAAAACTAATGATGTAATGTATGGTGACTAACATACCATAATAAAAAAAAAAAACACTCCCTAATAAATCGCAATGAATAGTGTTTGCCATTCACTACTGTTTCATTCATTCAGCAAATATTTACTAGTCTCCCTGACTCCTGCATGTGCCTGACAATGACCGGACACTATGCATACAGGAAGGGTCAGTCTCTGAGCCCTCTGCACCGCCCCCCCCCCAAGCCCTATAGTCACGAAGACCAGAGTTCACCGAGTTAGCACTTGGAGAGAGCAGCTGCCCACGATCACATACATGGTAGCAGCTGCAGCACCATAACCATCTCACCTGGGAGCGCACGTCCAGCCTAAATGCGCCCATCCCCTAGTGACCTCTTCCGAACAGTCTCCCAAGCAGAGAAACTACAATGCCAGAGTTGGTTAGGACATCAGCTGCTCTCTCCCCATCCTTCCCTCTCTGGGGAGCTCTAACAGCAGGACACCGGCAGCAGTGGAGAGCCCGCAGCTCTCTGCACCCTGCTGGATCTGGAACCAGCTTGGCAGATGCTGCCCTGGCTACCCCCGCCTCGCAGAGAGCCTCCCCCTGTCAAGGGCTGCAGGTGCAAGCTGGCTTTTCATGGCTCCCACCCCGAGCAGGAAGCAGCAGCTGCAGGAGAAGTCACCGCTGGTCACAGGATGGCACATGCTGGGTCTTCTCGCTCAACCTTCCCTGTACCTCTGGGAAAACAGCAGCTCTTGCTGCTGACGCCTTCTCTCTCTGGAAGCCTCCCAGAGGGTCTGCCCAGCTGGGGCTGCCGACAGCCTGGTGACTCCTCTCCCTCAAATCTAGATGAGGAGCAACACGAATCAGGAGGGCTAAAACCTGCATTATAATGAAAAGAAATCAGGAAAGAGCCCCATGAACAGCCTCTAGATAAGGAGACCTGGCCACTATGTGTGAACGTCCCAAGGGATAAGTTGGTAAGGGAGAAATGCATCCTTTGGAGAAGTGATCAAATTAAAGAAAAGAAACCTCTCCCATACCTTTGCACTATGAATCAGCAGAATCATGGATTTAAAACCATGGGCTACAGAGCAGGGCCTTTAAAACCCGGGCCAGAATGCTAGCTCTGAAATATCCTCACTGTGTGACGTTGAGCAGCTTATAACCTCTCCTCCTTCATATCCCAGTGTCCCCACATGTAAATTGGGGCAGTAACACGGGCCTCATAGGGATGCTGTGAGATTAAGTGGAGGCCTGATGCGGAATGCCTAGCACAGAAATAGGGCCCTCCCTGTGCTTCAGAGCCTCAACCTCCTCCTTGACTCCAAGCACACTTCTCTTCCCTTCTTTCAAGCAACCACGCACCACAATTGCCCCTAAATCCCTTCCTTTTAACATCCATTCTCATCCTTGGTTTTCTCCACAGCTTCACCTGAACTTGAATGCACTCACCTTTGCTTCCTCAAAGAGCCCCCAGAAGCTTTCCTCTCCCACATAAAGCCAAGACACCTCCTGGTATCACACCCTCGAAACATCTGAACCTCTGGGTCTCCCCACCCTCCCAGAGCAGCTTCTCGAATACCAGATAAACATGCTATAACTAATCCGAACAGATACATCCCTGAAATTCTTTCCCATTGATGGAATGTCTTTTAACTTGAATAATACAAACATTTCACTTCACTTTAACTGTGTAGCCACTGCTTGCGCCCATGCGAGCTCATTTCGAGGACCATTAAATGTAGTCTCTGCATGTGGTTCAAAATGAGAAGTATCGTCAGGGACACATCACCCTTCCTAATTCACAGTGAGATCCAGGCAGGTTACTTTGCCTCAAATCCTTTAAAAATCTCTTTAACACTAAAATGAGAAAATCTTGATGTACATAGATAGCTTCCTGAGATTTAATGGGAAATCACTAAAAAATATAAATATATATATATAAAATCTCTCTATAGTGTGTATATATACATATATATATATAAAGGGGGGAAGAGAGAGAGAATATTTCATTATTGTCCAATAACAGTTAAAAAACACAAGAATATCTTTTAGGAAGGGTTGCTTTAATATAAATATCTTTGGGGGTTATGTATTTTAATCACAATCACATGATAAATATTTGATTTGCATTTATCAGATAATCGGGAATATAAGTTATAATCCCAGGAAAGATATTGAGCGCTTCTAAATGCTGAACATTTGAATAATAGTGTTGAGGGACTGAAATAGGAATGAAATGTACCCAAGAGGAAAATTCAGAGACTTCAAAGCAGCTTTTTGGAAAAATAAATAAATAATAGAATAACAAAAAGCATTGCATATTAAAAGATGGGGGAGGGGCAAAGATTTTAAAAATTAATGAACTGAGATCTTTTCTCCAGAAACATAATTTCTGTATCATTTAACCAGACTTGAGCTTTCTTAAATTGCCTTTGAACCAAGTTAATAAACAATGCATGCCTGCCCTATTATGCATTTCTTACAAGTAAAATGTACTCTGAGATTTGTCCTTCAGTAAACATAGGAGAAACATCAGTTGTCCCTGCAGGATTTATTTGAGGTCAATGGTAAGAGATAAAAGTATTCTCAAAGGCCTTGGAAGGGACAAGAAAAGACTATCGACTCAAAAATATCCTTCTAACTACTCTGAGGCTGAAATATTCACTATGTCAGAATCACTCCTGGGCATTAATCCCTTATCTCTAAACGGCTGTTAAAAATAACATGTGGCAAACAACAGGATTTCCTTTTTTGTGGCTGAATAATATTCCATATATATATATTCTATATTATATATATATGTCACATTTTCATTATGCATTCATCTGTCAATGGACACTGAGATTGTGTCCATATCTTGGCTATTGTGAATAAGGCTACAATGAACGTGGGAGTACAGGTATCTTAATATCTCTTTGGGATACTGATGTCATTTCCTTTAGATACATACCCATAAGTAGGATTGCTGAGTCATATTAATTTTTTGAGGAACCTCCACACTGTTTCTCCTAATGGCTGTATCAACATGGAAGAAGCTGGAGGGCATCATGCTAAGTGAAATAAACCAGACACAGAAAGACAAATACTGCATGATCTCACTGATATGTGAAATCTAAAAAAGTTGAACTCAAACCTGAAAGTAGAATAGAGGTTACCAGGGGCTGGGGATGGGGGTCGGTGCATGGAAGGAATGTTAGGCAACAGGTCCAAACCTTCAGTTATGAGATCGGTAAGTTCTAGCAATCTAATGTACAGCATGGTGACTCCGGTTAGTAATACTGTATTGCATACTTGAAGTTTGCTAAGACAGGCTATCTTAAGTATTTTCACTACACAAAAAAATGATAACTGTGTGAGGTGATGAATGCATTAATTACCTTGATTGTGCTAATTATTTCATAATGTATAGGTATATTAAATCATCCCACTGTATGCCTTTTATTTTTTTTAAAAAGTGAAATAAGCATGTGGGCTGGAACAGGCTATCAATGAACCCATTACTACTATCAATGCATTAACAGGAATCAAAATCCCCAGAAGGTGAGTGTTGAACCAAATATTTCGACAGAGATGAAAGAAGACCACCCTGTGTTTAAAAAGAAAGACTGAAATGACATTTCAAAGGACAGAGAAGATGGGAAATGTGTCATTTGAAGAACAAAGACACTATGTTGGTGTAGTGGAAACTGTTTGAAAGGGATCATCAAAATTGGAAAGGAAGAAAAAGAAGAGGGGACAGAGGCACCTTAAAAGTATCCATACCTATTTTACCATTTTACCAAAGATAGTAAGTAAGACCTCCACCAGGGACTTATGTATATCTTAACATACCAGAGAGAGATAAGCTGCCAACGGGGTAACTTTGTTTTTCAATCAGGATTTCTTTCTCAAAGGCTACTGAGAAACAAGCAAGCCCCTTAGTTTTCAAGTCTAATGGAATCTACTTTTCACACAGCTTAGAGCTAAGTGGAAATCTTCAACTCAATGAGATAAACTTAAAATAAACTGATATCAAAATGTTTAGTGACTTGCAAGCTGAAGACAATCTCCCCTACTTGCCCACACTTGGATTCCCAGGTATCAGGTAAACAATCTCATACTACTGATCCTTGACATACTACCAAGAGAAGGCTTACATTTCCAGAGAAATAAATAATTATTCGGTAGTTTGGGAAATGGAGTTTGTTTTCATCAACTGTTGTAGGCTATGACCTTTTCTGTTTCAGAAGAACTGAAAATACAGAGGGAATTGAGGTATGAAATAGGGAGACTGGAGCACGTCGGAGTTTTTTGCATGTCTAAGCCTAGTTAAATGTTAGCTGGAAACGTGCAAAAACACCTAGACAAGGTGAAAGGGAAGGCCAGAGTTTTCCCAAAGGGAGAGAGTGGTGAGGAAACTCACTGCCTATCTGTTGGAGAGTTCCCCTCAGATACAGAGCCCCTGATTGAAATTTCATTGCCCAGCAATTTCAGATTCTTCTATATTAAGCAAGCACCAAACCATTCCAAACTAAGTGCTCAGATATGTGAAATGTTCTAACAATTTTAAATTGTTCTTCTCCACTCATGAAATGACTCCCAATCAACTTCCTATTTCAGATCATATTAAGATGGCAGGAATTTTGTGCATATTAAATCACTGTGAATCATGCATGGTAATTTAAAACTATTGCAGACTGACGTTTGGTTGAGAACAGTATTCTAATTGGAAAAATGATAGAAAAGTTGGTCTAGTTCAATGCTCCAGGACATAATGAAAGAAACAATGGCGAAAAAGCATTACCCAACTACACATTCTTGTCCTCTGTGTCCACTTCCTTGTTGAGAGAACAGGACCCACCCTGGGCCCTCGTCATGGGGCATTAGCCAATCTGGAGGAGCCATTACCGGGAGGAGGGTATGTTTTTATCGAGTATCCTGGGAGAAGGGATGGACTGCTTAGGTGGCCAAGGAATGGTATACCAAGGAAAGACTGAGACAGGTCAAGGAGAGAAGTGGAAAGACCAAGCTTGGGAAGCCATCCTAATCCCAGGAGGGTACACAGAGGCAAGGACCTAACCAGGAAGACAAATAACTAACAAAAGGCAGCAGCAATGAGAGCAAGTCAGTGAGTAAGTTTTGAGAAGGACCAGAGTAGATGATTCAGGAACCGGAGAAGTATTGTTTTCATATAGTCCAACTGTAGGTAAGAAGTTGAGCTGAGTGGGTCTTAGAAACCATGAAGAATACTCATCCAGGGCGCCTGGGTGGCTCAGTTGGTTAAGCGACTGCCTTCGGCTCAGGTCATGATCCTGGAGTCCCTGGATCGAGTCCCACATCGGGCTCCCTGCTCGGCAGGGAGCCTGCTTCTCCCTCTGACCCTCCCCCCTCTCATGTGCTCTCTCTCTCTCTCTCATTCTCTCTGTCTCAAATAAATAAATAAAATCTTTAAAAAAAAAAAAAAAAAGAATACTCATCCAGAGGATTAAACCAAAACCTGCAGCCTGGGACTGGCCCAGAGTTACACCCTCAAATTGTGTTTGTGTGCCTGGTGTGCCAAGGAATGTGCAAAACCCCGAGATGAACATGAACACGTGGAGTGTAGATTATCATAGGTGGGAACTTAAGCACTATTTTTTATTTTAAAACATTCCAAGATATATTATGCAGCAGAACTCAAAGGTCCCATTAATCTTTTATTTTCACTGACTTTTAACAATGATGGAATGTTTATTTTATTAAAGACTTCTGAGGTCCATTAATGATTTAATTGTGGAAATGGATGTAATGCATTTTAAAAATTTTCTACTCTTATGCTCATCCTCATCTTTGACTTGCATCAGATGACAGAGGATTTTTACCACTCTTAGGGAACATGAACCCATAGACACTTGGTCACTTGCTCATAAGTGAAGACTGAATGCATGAAAAGCACTCATTTTTTTTTTACAAAACATATTCAGTATGAGGTACGATCTGTGTCTCAACAGTCACCAGGAAACATTTATTAATTGTCCCTGATTTTGGCTCTAGGAAAGGTAACAAGTAGAAACTAATCCCCAAATGCACTACTCTAGGATCTTGCAAGTGAAGCTAACTGTATTTGTGGCTGTGTTGTGTCGTGTATGGGGCCAGTGCTCCCTGCAAATTATGTGCATGAACACAGCAAGTCAAGTGCAAAGAGAGGAAAAATGCCACCTAGCTCTGCCTCTCTGCTCAGCCCTGTCCATTTTTTTAATAGAGGTAGAACTGACATATAACATTATACTAGTTTCAGATATACAATGTAATGATTCAATATTGCTATACATTGTGAAATGATCACCATATAAGTCTAGTTAACATCCATTACCATACATAGTTATGAAAAAAATTTTTTCTTGTGATGAGAATTTTTAAGATCTACTCTCTTAGCGACCTTCAAATATGCAACACAGTATTATCAACTATAGTCACCATGCTCTATATGACACCCCCATGCCTTTTATTGTAACTGGAAGATTGTACCTTTTGACCCCCCGCACCCATTTTGTCCACCCCTCACGCCCCCCCTCCTCCAGCAACCACCAATCTGTTCTCTGTATCTATGAGCTCAGATCTTTTTCTTTATTCTACATAGAAGTGAAACCATACAGTATTTGTCTCTGTCTGATTTATCTCACTAACATAATGCCCTCGAGGTCATAACACAGACCTCAACAATAAATGTAACACGTGAAGTATCAATTGTCCTAAGTGGGTAACTTAAACACTATTTTTATTTTAAAACAATCCAGGATATATTAAGCAGCAGAATGCTAAAATCCCATTAATTGTTAATAAAACACAAGACTTTAAAAACTGGCACCAACAGAGGGGAGGTCTGCATTGGGTTCTTCCCAACGCTCCCTGAGGGTACTAATTTTTTCTACCTAACCAATGAGGGCACTTAATTGTAAGATTGACCAAGTGTGTGAATACAGTTGAACCCACTGGAGTCACCTTTTCTCAAACAGAATTCAAATAAACAACACTTCCTCTCTTACGGTCTGTCTCCTGCCTCATGACAGATGCACATACCTCTTTGATTTGAATATTAATTTAAAATTAAATTTGGATAGCAAGTTCTGGAGCCACAGAGCCTTAGGCTCATGAGGCTCGTTGAAAGATTGTATGCGTGAGGACTCTCTGCCTCATGAAGAGTCCCAGGCTTTAATGGCCTATAGAAGTTGAGCAGTAGTATTACCTCAGGGCAAATGCCATTCTTCGCAACACCACACAAAACTACCTGTTCATTTGGGATACGCAAAGTCTAATTACATAGGGATTACAGCTAACACTGTGTGAAACTGCCAATTTTCACTTTGTGGGGCTTCCAAACATGAAACAGTTATATAGTTAAATAGTTCTTTTTTTTTTTTTTTAAGATTTATTTATTCATTTGGGGGCGGTGGCGGGGCAGAGGGAGAAGGAGAGAAAAACCTAAGCAAACTCATGCTAAGCAGGGAGCCCAACATGGGGCTCGATCTCAGGACCGTGAATCACCACCTGAGCAGAAACCAAGAGTCCCATGCTCAACCGACTGCACCACCCAGGCGCCCCTATAATTAGATAGTTCTCAACGTGAAATGGTTAAATAATTACCTACTATCCACTCAGTGGGTTCTAGTCATACTATGTAAGAAAACAGCGACGTGAAAAAGAACTTCCTCAGCTAAACGGAGACAGAAAATGAAGACCCTCCCCAAGAATGACGAGGAGGAAGACTGAACAAAGGCACTACAAGTAAATCCCTAAGAAGAAGCCATCGAGCTGGTGAGTGAGGGAGAGAAGAGACAGGAAGAAAAACCAGAGTTGCGCCGGAGGAAGGCTATTTTCCATTCTTGTTCCCTAAGGCAGTGAGAGCAGCCACCTCAGAAGTCACACCAGGAATCAGAAAGTGACCACTTCCACCCACCCAACCCAGTGACTCTGCTGAAGCTTAGTTCTATGGACCCAGTTTGGAGAAATGAGATTTTTCTAGAGCTATTTCCAGGTTTTATGACCTGCTGAGGAGACATATGAAGAGAAATCATCGCTCAGACATTGCCTGGAGGAAATCATAAGCACTTCATAAAGCAGCCCACAGGGAGCATATGAGCTCACTCTGAACCAAGGAGTCTATGCTTTGCCTCAGACGTTCAAAACTGCTGGAAGGAAACCTCAGGGTGGATCTGTTACCCAGGGTCCCCTCCCCGGTGAGCTCATCTTCCTTCACAGATCTGCCCCCTGAGGAACTCAACACTGAAGATGTTGTGAACTGTCCTCCAGCGGTGAAATATGCCCTCCACTAAAATACGAAGGCTGCCTGACAAGCCACCAATGTGACGTTGAAAGAGATGGGGGATGGGAGGAGGAGCTGCTGTTATCACCCACAGAGGTTTCCAAAGGAGCCATGATGGAGGAGGGCCACCGGCACTGGCCACTGAGTGGTTGGCACTGAGAACAAATCCAGTGAATCACCCGGCAGGCCCCTCAGCTGGGACTCCCGCACACAGCACTGTCCCCGCATGCGGCAGTTTCAGGCTAAGCAGAAAAGGAGGAGAAACTTTTTCCTGAGAGATTTTTGAAGTCCTCCCTGCCACCCCAGTGCAATGGCATCCTTGCAGTACCCAAGAGGAAATGGGAGATCACTGATCTTCCGATATGTTTATTGAAGACCTTCTGAAAAATTTACTGAAAGAAAAGGATAATTTTACATTAAATAATTTCATGGGCATTAGAGACCCAAAATTTGGGGCAGTTCCTGCTATATTTTGAGTATATTAACTCAAGCCTCTAGTCTCTGACTCTCTAGGTCCCAGTATGGGAAACTGGAAAAGAATATTCCAGGTAATAAAATGTGGTCAACAGGACATTGCTTCTCTAACTGTTCCAATCCTCATCTGTAAACTATAGATAACAATATCTTCCTCATAGTTTATTGTGGAGATTAAATTATTTGAAAAACATGTGAAAAGTCTCTGATGTATTGGTTAGAATATAGCAGATGTTTTCTCACATGCTTGGGGGAAAGCACGTGAGAAAACCAAGAGTTAGAAAAATGAATGATTTCCACTATATATATATATATATATATATATATATATATATATATACACACACATATACACATGTATGTATATGTATATACGTGGCTTCCTTATGACTTATCACAACATGTCACAATTATAATTCTTCATTTGTGTGTATTCTTCCTAAAAGCAAAATCCATGTCTATTCAGATGCCTGTGTCTTGCTACTAACGTTGTTTACTGAGAGCCTAGTAACTATTTGTTTAATTAAGTTTATTCATATTTCATACTATTAGCCTTGAAGCATGAAGAGTGGACAGTAGCAATGAAATGGGGGTAGTCTCCAGTCTTCCTGCCTAATACCTAGAAACTTCAGTGAATCATAGCAGGAGCTACTCCTCCTTATCCCCAATCTCATTAAACATCTCTTTGCCATCTTAGAAAACAACCTGATGTACCTGGTCCACTACACCCCACTATTGCATTGCTCCTGTCTACTCCTCATGCTTCAAGGCTAATAATAGAAAAATACCACATACTTTAGATGTGCTTTCCGTATTGCCCATAAGGCAAACAACAGAAAAGGGGAGGAAGAAGACAAGACAAATGAAAAAAGAATGTGTTGTGTTTTCTGCTCTCACACCAATGGGCACAGCTACTGAACACTCCAGCTACATTTTTATTTTATTCTTGCACAAAACCTCCGAAGCCTCACTGAAAGAACAGTATCATAGCTTTTCTACAGATTTCCATATGAAGGCTTTGAATTTTTTTAATGTTTACTAATGAATTAGTCCAAGCTATCTATACTCCATAATATAGAGATCAGATGATATTACCTAAAGTAAATACATTGCTAATTTTTTCCAAAAACTTAAAATCCTGCTAAGCTCTGGAATTGGCTCATTATTTCATGGATGTCCATTTTACAATTCAGCCTATTGCCTCTAAAGTGACGATCTCTAGACACTTCTTTTTAATTCTGTTTCCCATGCGTAATTCCAAGTTGATAGAGAGACCTGTAAATATGGCACTAAATGGATTATCCAGACCAGAAAGAACTCTCTTGCTATCTGCATATTTATTATTAAATATGTCTGTAGCTTTTAAGGCCCACATTCAAAATCGTTAATATACAGAAGACATGCAGCAACAAAGACCATACAACACAAAAGCCAAGTCATTGATATGCATGACTAGAATTCAGATCAAAAGATGTAGTATTTGATCTTGGAACTGGACACAGCTTCACAGTAAAAAGGTGGGTATTTGAGGTCTTTGATGAAGATAATCAAAGGTGGGGCAAACTAGAGTGTTTGATCAGATCTCAGAAAGAAATTAACCATGGCTGTTGCAGTAAACATCTTAGGACAAAGCTCACTTGCAGAAACACATAACCTACATTTCATGCTGATTTCAGACGCTGTTGTAAGTATCTGTACTAAGTTAAGACTAAGCCACTGCAGAAAAGAAAGGTGAAAAGCACGTCCCCACCTTGGTGAAAACGGAACAAACATT
The DNA here is from genome assembly GCF_004348235.1 of Phoca vitulina. Lineage (NCBI taxonomy): Eukaryota > Metazoa > Chordata > Mammalia > Carnivora > Phocidae > Phoca > Phoca vitulina. The sequence continues at coordinate 23,555,630 of NW_022589710.1, forward strand.
GAGAAAGAGCTCCATCTACTGGAATCAGTTTCCCTAAATCTAGCTGCAAATAGGAAAAACATTTCTAAATCACACTGGAAAGCCACAAAAGTGCCCTCAAACTTTCCAAAACTAAAACTTCAAGAAGGTCAAAAAACAGGTGACATTCTCTGGCACCGGTTGACCCTGATGTCAGGTCACTCTGAGAGGCAGAGAATTTTTCAGGAAAGTCAAAGAGAATTTTTTTTAATCAACTGACTTCTTTAAACCACTGGTTCACAGACATGTAGCAATCAGAATCTATATTACATAGAAAAATAAGGATTTTTTTAATTGCATTTCTAAGGGGCCAAGTAGAGCTAATAATAGTATTGCCTAGAATTTGTGTAAATCTTTAGCTCACAAAGCACTTTTATATATGTTATCATTTAATAATATCCACCAGCTACTGTTTCCATGGTTAATATTCAGCCAGAATACCCCAGTATGACATATTAAAAGCATTCATTCTGATTGGTCAGTGCCTGTGCAGTACCAGCTGTTAGGTATTTTTAAAATCACCCTCAACTCTATGACATCCTGATTCAAACAAAACTAAATTGAAAAGAGAAAATTTGAGTAAATTGCAATCAATATAGCAGTGTTTTCTTAAATCTATCCTCCTATTTCTCTCCACCCTCCCCCACACAGACCATAGGTCAACATTTGATCTGTGCGAGGAGGGATTCTGCCCATCAGTTCTAATCATGGTTTTCCTCAATAGAAGGGAAATATCCTTCACAAGATTTACACACACACACACTCACTCACACATGTGTGCACACATACCCCACACACTACACACTCACACCTCACAACACACACTTCTTTTCCCTGAGAAAAACCCCACTTCTTCACTCAACATTTTACTGAACACTACTGAGTACCAATTAAGTTCTAGAAAAACAAAGATAATAAGGAGGAAAATAAAACTGGATCCCTGCCCAGTACTATATACAAAGCCCGACATGAAGTCTACCGTGATGGATTATTGTCTTAGTTCAAGCTGCTACAACAGAATGCCACAGACTTGGTGACTTAAACAACAAACATTTACTTCTCACATTTCTGGAGGCTGGGAAGTCCAAGACCAAGACGGTGGTGGATCCAGGGTTTGGTAAGGACTTGCCCCCTGGTTTGCAGATGGCCATCTTTTTGTTGTATCCTCCAGGGGTAAAGAATAGAGAGCAAGCTCTCTCAGGTCTCTTCTTATAATGGCACCCATCCCATTCATCAGGACTCCAGCCTCATGGCCTAATTACCTCCCAGAGGCCCCACCTCCAAATATGATCACATTGGGGATTAGGATTTCAATTTATAAATGGGGGAGAGGAGAGCACAAACATTCATTCCATAACAATTAACTAAATACTATAGAGGCTAGTAGAAGGGGCACCTGGGTGGCTCAGTCAGTTAAGCATCTGCCTTCAGCTCAGGTCATGATCTCAGGGTCCTGGGATCAGCCCCACATCAGGCTCCCTGCTCAGCGGGGAGCCTGCTTTTCCCTCTGCCTCTGCCCCTCCCCCCACTTGTGCTCACGCGCGCTCTCTCTCAAATAAATAAATAAATAAATAAATAAATAAATAAATAAATTTTTTTAAAAGGCTAGTAGAAGAAAATATAGAATAACGTCATGACTTAAGGATGGGAAAGGACTTCTTCAACAAACTACAAAAAGAAAAACCAATAGGCAAAATATTGACTAATTAGGCTTCCTCAAAATCAAGCTTTTCATTTCAACAGCAGATATCGTGGACAAGATTAACAGAGCACTGGCAGAGTGGGAGAAGATATTTATGAAGCCTTACCAGTTCTGGATTAATAACTCCTAAATCCAAAATAAGAAGACAGCAATCTCAAGGGAAAAACAGGCAAAAGATTACAAATGCAATTTACATTAAAGGAAACCCCAGATGACTAGCAACCACATGAATAGGCACTCAAATCCATGAATAATCAGAGAAATAAAAACTTAAGCAACAATGAAATGTAGCTTTACAACAGTGAGCTGCCAAAATTTAGAAAGTTGGATAATGCAAAGTGTTGGCTGGGGTGTGAGACTATGAGACCCAAAGGAGGAGAAAGATAAATAAGACCATTACCACAACAGTGACTAATATCATAGAGATTAGAAGTATCTCCAGTTCCATCCATGTCGATGCAAATGCAAATGGTGGGTATTCATCCTTTGTGATGGCTGAGTAATATTCCATTGTTATGCACGACTAATGAATCGTTGAACACTACATCAAAAACTAATTATGTACTATGTGCTGGCTAATTGAACACAATAAAAAATTTTTTTTTTTTTTTAAAGATTTTATTTATTTATTTGACAGAGAGAAACAGCGAGAGAGAGAACACAAACAGGGGGAGTGGGAGAGGGAGAAGCAGGCTTCCCGCCGAGCGGGGAGCCCGATGCGGGGCTCGATCCCAGGACCCTGGGATCATGACCTGAGCCGAAGGCAGACGCTTAACTACTGAGCCACCCAGGTGCCCCCCAATAAAAAAAAAATTTTTAAGAAATTAGAAGTATCTTTAAAAAAAAAAAGACTATATTTTTCAGCACCTGCTCTGAGCCAGTCCCTGTCCTGGTCACCTTAACATGCATTCTTTTCTTTAGTCCTCATAACAACCGTTATTAATACCCTTATTTTATAACCAGCATAAGGAAACTGGAGCTTAGAACAATTCAGGGGCATGCCTCAGGTCCCAGGGGCAACCAGTTAAATGGGCAATTTTTTTAGAGCTGTTATTTATTTACTTGACAGAGAGACACAGCAAGAGAGGGAACACAAGCAGGGGGAATGGGAGAGGGAGAAGCAGGCCTCCTGTGGAACACGGAGCCCAATGAGGGGCTCGATCCCAGGACCCTGGGATCATGACCTGAGCCAAAGGCAGACACTTAACAACTGAGCCATCCAGGCATCCTATATGGGCATTTTTAAACCCATGTCTTCTGACTCAGAGACCAAGTTTCTTTCTCCAAGTCCTCTTCCATTTCTCTCCACACTTAGTGGGCCCAGGGAAAAAAAAGTTTGCTTTCAGAAATAAATTACTATAGTTGCTTCTGAAGTGGCTGTATAGGTTAACAAGAAAACAAACTCCTTCATTTGGGAAAGATTTTTAATTAACTTTTCTGGTGTTGCAAATGTAGGACTCTAGTCCTAGACTGAGGGGCATTTTGAGCCTTTTTTTTTTAATTTTTTTGATTTTTCGTAATTCCAGTATAATTACCATACAGTGTTCTATGAGTGACAGGTGTACAATGGAGTGATTCAACAATTCTATACATTATTCAGTGCACTGTTGGTGGGAATGCAAACTGGTGCAGCCACTGTGGAAAGCAGTAGGGAGGGCCCTTAAAACATTAAAAATAGAATTACCCTATGATCCAATAACTCTACTACTGGGTATTTACTAAAAAAAATGGAATTCTGAGCTTTTCACTGGCAAGCTCAAAAGGGTGAGAAAGGTGTGAAGATCTGAATGTCCAGATGTAGAGAATAAACAGAGAGTAAATCGGCATGGGGTCCAGCAAACTGGCAGAACTCAAGGAAGAAGTCCTGGGAAAGATGCCTGTAGGGGCAGTGATAGTGACATATGTAGGAACAGAGACAGTTAGAATCCATGTGAGGTGGTTCCATTCTGTTCTCAGCTGGCCCTCCACGATCCCCAGTCCTCTGGGAGGATCTGGTGCACCTCACTGTCAGCCTCGGTGTTGCTGACCCACTGCCCCTCTCCCTCCAGCTTCCCCACCAGGCACAGGGGCATCAGACAGGGTAGGTGAGGCAACGTGGGCAGACACATTCAGTTTATTGGCTACACTGACCACGGCTAAATCTGGCAGGGTATTTTTACACATCAAACCAAACTCCTTACCTCAGGATTTCATTTGTCCACGGCTTAAGCCCCTCCAAAATTCCTTCCCAGACCTTACCTCTGGATGGAGCTAGCAAAACCATGCGTGGCTCTTCTTCTAATGAATATTCACTGTACCTACTGGTGGCTTTTCTTACCATGGTTTTATTATTATGGTGGAGAGAGGGAGACCACACAGCCATGGCAAACCAGAGGAGTGTGTGCTCATTTCCATCTCACCAGAGGCCCTGGTCCATTTGGTCCATTTGGTCCATTTGGCTGTGGAGTAAGGGAAAAGTCAGGAAAGACTTCCTGGAGGAGGTGATGCTTGAACCCAATCTTGAAGGTCAAGTAATAATTCACAGGTAGAGAAAGAGAAGCAGAGCATCCAGACAGAGGAAAGGAGCAGAGATGCAGAGGGAAAACTGACAAGGTGCATATCAGAGATAAAGAGGGTGTGGACTGACTGTGCATAAGGAATAAAGCGGGGTTCACTGGGACATGGGACTGAAGAGGGCACCGAGCAGTGTGCACTTGGCCCTGAGAGTGATGGGATGCTACTGAGGGCTGCCAAACTAAAGAAGGACAAGCTCTGATTGTGTTTTCCTTAGCCTGACAAACAACTGCCAGTTGGAAAACTTGAAAAAGGGTTTTTCCTTTTTTTTTTAATCGATTGACACAAAAATATTTACAAAAAAAAATTTTAGTAAGTCATATTTAATTATTTGTTTCTCAAATCATTAGGAATATCCCAGGAAATCTGTGATACAGACACCATGTTAATTTCTGGAAAATGACAAGAGAAAGATAGTTCTTGTTCCCAGAGACATAAATCTAATTTTAAAAAGGACATTTTAAAAAGAACATTGCATTTTAAAAAATACAAAAGCACACGAAGAAGGTAAGGTTACCTGCAGAACTCCAGGAGGCGGGAATGTGAAAATAGGACACTAGGTTTCAGCAGGAAATCCAGCTAGGCAGGCCAGGAAATGGCCTAGCGAGGAGTGGCAATTGGATGGCCAGTAGTTGTGGTGTTGGAGCCACGGGAACAACACAGGGAAGTGAGCAGAGATGTCAGCATCAGAAATGCTCTTTTTCCCTGTAGTGCAAAACTGACCGAGGACTCCAGGTGCACGAACCAGATCCTGCAGGATTCTTGCCCACACCTAAAAGAATCCCCTCAAAGTGATTTCCATCCGTGTAGCTCACATGGCATCACCAGTTCTGTCCTCCTTCTCCATCCTCCCCTAAACCCTGGTACATAACCTTCCCTCAGTTGCACACACTTAGTTGGGTGTTTGCCTATTTCCATGTGCATGGAAATCTGCCAGACATACACACACACACACACACACACACACACACACCACCACCAACAACAACTTACCTGAGCATTTGTCCAGCATATTCTCCCCATTTCCATATTTCCAAGTTCCTATAGTACACTTGGCTCCCAACCACCCTCATTATCATCAGGATCAATCAGAAGGAGCCGGATCTGGGTGCTGCTAGAGGATGCACAGATTGGGCAACATTTTCTGGAGTGGTTCATATTCAGATTTTGCAATTCTCCAGCCAAGAATCTATCAAATAAATATGCAAATATGTATATAAGAGTATTCATCACAGCATTATTATGGAAAAAAATTAACAACTTAAATAACCATCAGTAGGGAAATGGTTCAATAAACCACGGTTTATCTGCACAATGGAATACTATAAAGGTATTAAATATAATCAAGTAATTTCATATTTACTAGCATGTTAAGATTTTTTAAGACATAAAAAAGTTGAAAGAGGAGATTATAAAGTGATATGTCTAGTATTCACTTTTAGAAAACATACAAATTTGTGTGTGTGCGTGTACTTAAATACATACATTTTTTTTTTTAAGATTTTATTTATTTATTTGAGAGAGAGAGAATGAGAGACAGAGAGCATGAGAGGGAGGAGGGTCAGAGGGAGAAGCAGACTCCCTGCCGAGCAGGGAGCCCGATGCGGGACTCGATCCAGGGACTCCAGTATCATGACCTGAGCCGAAGGCAGTCGCTTAACCAACTTAGCCACACAGGCGTCCCTAAATACATACATTTTTAAAGTATGAAGGACTTACTTAGGTGACTTCTGATTCCTTACCTGTATTTTTTGAAAGTCCCTACAATAACAATAGTCTATACCTGTTGTAAGGATAGAGTTATTTTTAAGAAAAAGACCAATGGGTTTCAGGTGCCAGCACGATATGAATCCATAATATGATGTGAGTGATGCATATGTAAATTTGGTGGAAGTAGAGTGTCTAATAGTTCAAATTACTAGTTAGTAGAAGATAGTGCTTAGGACTTGGAAGGCATAGCCCACTGTCTACAGCACTACCTTGCAGTTGGATTCCAAGAGTTGAGAGTGACACTTATAAACCAAAGCTCATTCGGAGGAGGGTTCCCAAGAGAGTGAAGGTCCAAGAAATCTGTCATTGAGGAATGATTGATGAAACTGGAGTGATTATCCCGGACACCAGGCTCCCTGGGGCTAGCAAGAGAGCTGGTGTCAATCACAGAAAGGGCTAATGTGTGGAAGAAAAATCTGGATCATTCCATATAGCTTTGGAGGAACAGAGGGTGAAAGTGTAAGTTGGATTTTCATTTACAACAGAAGAAGAAAGAAACAGAGAAAGAGAAGGAGAAAAAGAAGGAAAAGAACTTTCTAACAATTCAAACTTTTTGAAAACTGAATAGACCAAAGTGATGAGTCAATTCATTGCTGAAAATGTGCAAAATACAACTCAAGTTCAACTGTCAGGAATAGTATCCTGGGAATTCTAGTATTGGAGACAATCCGTAATGTTCTTTCCAAGTCTGGAGTGTTATGAAAATTCACTCACCCCTTACTCACTTCAATATACAGTCTATAAAACAGATGACAGGAAATAAATCAAATGCTTGGGTTCAATAGCCCACAAAAATAAGATAACTTCATTCCCTTGAGTACAACATGACTCATTCAGAGTATTCACATTTCAGCATTTTTTCTGTGGACTTTGGAGAAATTGTTATGAAAATGTTAAGTGCGTGAGAGGTCAATGACAAAGTTAGAATTCTCTTCTGTTTCCACACTATCATAGTAACAGCTTCTTGTCCATGTTCCAGAACAAAAGGAAAGCTGGCGTGAGGATTTGGGTAACCGTATGGTCCTTCAACTGAGGAGACTCATGGTTGTGATCCTTAAATAAGAAGTCCTTCTTACACAAAAATTATCTCACTACTATCAATCTGTTTCATCTTTTGAAGGTGAGTGGAATACTGCCCTATCTCTCACTAATATAAGAATGAATAATATGTTACTTATCTAGAATATGTAAGCTATAATAAAGTGCATTTCATCAGTGTCACAAATAACATTACAGAATGGCAATAACATATAAAATAAGTCATATGTCCATAGGAATCATACATCAACTTTATGATTCTTTCTTGTTGTATGTGATTGTTACATAACAGTGCCTCATGAAAATGAATACCATCCGCACATTTCAGCATTCCCCCATTTCAACATGTGGTCCTTTGTCAAGAAGGGTTCCCCATCCAAGTCCCTTGAGTTCTCCTTATCTCAAGGTGGATCTCATGGAGGACAGCGGGTAAAGTAGATCAGGGAGGGAGGGAGAGAGGGAAGGAGAAAAAATAATACACCATGATATTATCCTGTCCTCAAAATTTTTTCAATCTGGTTGGAGACACAGACATAAAATCAACAAAAGTGAAACATTATAAACTTGGGAATGAAAATTTTGACTTCAAAGGGATCTCTCTATATATATATCTCTATCTCTCTATCTCTCTGTCTTTCTCCTCCCCTCTCCCACACACACACACACATTCACACACAAGGTTTGAACTTTAGAATCATCTCAGCAATGTGTCAGCAGTTTTCCCTGTCAGCAAGGGAATTTGTCTGAAAAAGTCCTAATTAATGAGTTTTCCTCTGAAACCTGAGTAGAGATGCTAAAAGAACTCTCCATGCCAGCACAAAGGAATTTGTACACATTTGAGAAATGATTCTGTAAAGAAAGCTTCAAGAACATTATTACCTTTGGAGTGCACATGCTTTTCACACTTTTCCAGTGTGATAATGACTTTAAGTTGGTGATTGTGAAGTACAGGATCAAGATGTCCTCTTGAAGATGACTAGAAAATGCACCTCTCCCCAGTGCAAACTTCTTAAAAATGCACAAGCCAAAAACACGAGCCATTATGATACACATATACGTGAGCACAGAAAGCTGACATGGAAATAGGTTACCTCTTGATATCACAGTTTGGGCTAAAGCAGTGTGTTTTCACAATGTAAATTTATGACGCTAACACCACAATTCAAGTGTAAAGAATATATGACCCCAGCACCTGTATGTCGTGGTAAGGAGCTTGACTGTATTCTTCGTAACACTGAGAAGCTTCTGATGGATTGTTGGCAGCACAATGACTTGATTCATGCTTTAACTCTGACTGCTACAGTTAGAATAGAATAGAGTCAAGAGTGGAATATAAAGGACGAAAAGAGTGTGATAGCAATAGTCCAGGAGAGAGAGAATGGTGGCTGACACCAACGTGGGGTTGGCACAAGAAGAGAGAACTAGAGGGTTCCGAGACATTTTTTTGAGGGAGGAGTCAAAACTGACCACCAGGTTTCTTCTCTAGTGACTAGGTGGATAGGGGAACCAGTTGCCAGGATGGAGAAGACTGAATAGGGACAAGTTTGGAGAGGAAACTCAAGAGCTCCGTGGTGATGCAAAGTTTAAGATGCATGTGAACCATCAAATGGGAGATGTCAAGAAGGCAGTTAGGGGGCGCCTGGGTGGCTCAGTCGTTAAGCGTCTGCCTTCAGCTCAGGTCATGATCCCAGGGTCCTGGGATCGAGCCCCTCATTGGGCTCCCTGCTCAGCGGGAAGCCTACTTCTCCCTCTCCCACTCCCCCTGCTTGTGTTCCCTCTCTCGCTGTGTCTCTGTCAAATAAATAAATAAAATCTTTAAAAAAAAAAAAAGAAGGCAGTTAGATAGGAGTCCTGAACCCAAAAGAAATGTCCAACTACAGATAAAAACTTAGAATCATCAGTATGGAGATAGTACTTAAAATCATGGGAAGGATCAGATCAACCAAGGGAGAGAGTATAGACATGAGAAGGGTCCAGGATTCAGCCCTGAGGAACTCCAGTAGAGGTTGTCTAGAGCAGAGAGCCTAGTTAGGAAAGAAGAGAATCAGGAGAGGATGATCGTGTCACAGAAACCAAGAGATGAGAATGCTACAAGAAGGAAGGCTCAAGCAACTTAGGTGGAGGGCATTAAGAACATAGAAAAACTTTTTATTGGTGCTGCCAACAGTCGTTGACTTGGCAGGCAATGCCAACAAAAACCCGGAATGGAACACAAAGGGCAGTGAGAAAATAGATATTGCTTGTAGACTACTCTTTCAAGAAGTATGAATTTACCTTCATTATTTCCATAAATTCTCTCATCTGTTTTATCCTAACACACACACACACACGCACTTTCTTTTTTAATTTTATTTTATTATATTATGTTATGTTAGTCACCATACAATACATCATTAGTTTTTGATGTAGTGATCCATGATTCATTGTTTTCATATAGCACCCAATGCTCTAAGCAGTACGTGCCCTCCTTAATACCCATCACTGGGCTAACCCATCCCCCCACCCCTCTCCTCTCTAAAACCCTCAGTTTGTTTCTCGGAGTCCATAGTCTCTCATGGTTCATCTCCCCCTCCGATTTCTCCCCCTTCATTTTTCCCTTCCTTATCTTAATGTCCTCTATGCTATTCCGTATGTTCCACAAATAAGTGAAACCATATGATAATTGACTTTCTCTGCTCCACTTATTTCACTTAGTATAATCTCCTCCAGTCCATCCTTCTTGATGTAAAAGTTGGATATTCATCCATTCTGATGGCGGAGTAATATTCCATTGTATATATGGACCACATCTTCTTTATCCATTCATCTGTTGAAAAGCATCTTGGCTCTTTCCACAGTTTATTGCAGACATTGCTGCTATGAACACTGGAGTGCATATGGCCCTTCTTTTCACTACATCTGTGTCTTTGAGGTAAATACCCAGGAGTGCCATTGCTGGGTCATAGGATAGCTCTATTTTTAATTTTTTGAGGCACTTCCAAACTGTTTTCCAAAGTGGCTGTACCAACTTGCATTCCTACCAACAGTGTAAGAGGGTTCCCCTTTCTCCACAACCTCTCCAACATTTGTTGTTTCTTGCCTTGTCAATTTTTGCCATTTTAACTGGTGTAAGGTGGTATCTCAATGTGGTTTTGATTTGAATTTCCCTGATGGCTAATGATGATGAACATTTTTTCATGTGTCTGTTAGCCATCTGTATGTCTTCTTTGGAGAAGTGTCTGTTCATGTCTTCTGCCCATTTTTTGACTTGATTATTTGTTTTTTGGATGTTGAGTTTGAGAAGTTCTTTATAGATCTTGGAAATCAGTGCTTTGTCTGTAGTGTCATTTGCAAATATCTTCTCCCATTCTGTGGGTTGCCTCTTTGTTTTGTTGACTGTTTCCTTTGCTGTGCAGAAGCTTTTTATCTTGATAAAGTCCCAAAAGTTCATTTTTGCTTTTGTTTCACTAGCCTTTGGAGATGTATCTTGAAAGAAGTTGCAGTGGCCAATGTTGAAGAGGTTACTACCTATGTTCTCCTCTAGGATTTTGATGGATTCCTGTCTCACATTAAGGTCTTTCATCCATTTTGAGTTTATCTTTGTGTATGGTGTTAGAGAATGGTCAAGTTTCATTTTTCTGTATATAGCTGCCCAATTTTCCCAGCACCATTTATTGAAGAGACTCTCTTTTTTCCATTACATATTTTTTCCAGCTTTGTTGAAGATTATTTGACCATAGACTTGAGGGTCCATATCTGGGCTCTCTATTCTGTTCCATTGGTCTATATGTCTGTTTTTGTGCCAGTACCATGCTGTCTTGGTGATCACTGCTTTGTAATATAGCTTGAAATCAGGCAACGTGATGCCCCCAGCTTTGTTTTTCTTTTTCAACATTTCCTTGGCGATTCGGGGTCTTTTCTGATTCCATACAAATTTTAGGATTGTTTGTTCCAGCACTTTGAAATATGTCATTGGAATTTTGATCGGGATGGCGTTGAAGGTATAGATTGTTCTGAGTAGCATAGACATTTTAACAATGTTTATTCTTCGGATCCATGAGCATGGAATGTTTTTCCATCTTTTTGTGTCTTCTTCAATTTCTGTCATGAGTGCTCTGTAGTTCCTAGAGTATAGATCCTTTACCTCTTTGGTTAGGTTTATTCCAAGGTATCTTATGGTTTTTGGTGCCATTGTAAATGGAATCATTTCTCTAATTTCTCTTTCTACAGTTGCATTGTTAGTGTATAAGAAAGCAACTGATTTCTGTACATTGGTTTTGTATCCTGCCACATTACTGAATTGCTGTATGAGTTCTAGTAATTTGGGGGTGGAGTCTTTTGGATTTTCCACATAAAATATGTCATCTGTGAAGAGAGAGAGTTTGACTTCTCCTTTGACATTTGAATACATTTTATTTCTTTTTGTTGTCTGATTGCTGTTGCTGGGACTTGTAGTACTATGTTGAACAATAGTGGTGAGAGTGGGCATCCTTGACGTGTTTCTGATCTTAAGGGAAAGGCTCTCAGCTTTTCGCTGTGGGTTTTTCATAGATGATATTTGCTGTGGGTTTTTCATAGATGGATTTTAGGAACTTGAGGAATGTTCCCTCTATCCCTATGCTCTGAAGAGTTTTAATCAGGAAAGGATGCTGTATTTTGTCAAATGTTTTTTCTGCATCAATTGAGAGGACCATATGGTTCTTCTCTCTCCTCTTATTAATGTGTTCTATCATATTGATTGATTTGCAAATGTTGAACCACCCTTGCATCCCGGGGATAAATCCCACTTGGTCATAGTGGATGATCCTTTTAATGTATTGTTGGATCCTATTAGCTAGGATTTTGTTGAGGATTTTGGAATCCATATTCATCAGGGATATCGGTCTGAAATTCTCCTTTTTGATGGGGTCTTTGCCTGGTTTGGGGATTAAGGTAATGCTGGCTTTATAGAATGAGTCTGGAAGCTTTCCTTCTGTTTCTATTTTTTGAAACAGCTTCAGGAGAATAGGTATTGTTTCTTCTTTGAATGTTTGGTAGAATCCCCCAGGGAATCCATCTGGCCCTGGACTCTGGTTTTTTGGGAGGTTTTTGATCACTGCTTCAATCTCGTTACTGGTTATTGGCCTATTCAGGTTGTCAATTTCCTCCTGTTTCAGTCTTGGCAGTTTATAGGTTTCCAGGAAGGCAACGATTTCTTCCAGGTTGCTCAGTCTATTGGCATATAGTTGTTGATAATAATTTCTAATAATTATTTCTATTTCCTTGGTGTTAGTCGCGATCTCTCCCCTTTCATTCATAATTTTATTAATTTGGGTCCTTTCTCTTTTCTTTTGGATAAGTCTGGCCAGTGGTTTATCGATCTTATTAATTCTTTCAAAGAACCAGCTTCTAGTTTCGTTGATCTGATCTACTGTGTTTCTGGTTTCTAATTCATTGATCTCTGCTCTAATCTTAATTATTTCTCTTCTAATGCGTGGCTTAGGCATCGTTTGTTGCTTTTTCTCTAGTTCTTTAAGGTGTAGAGTTAGATGGTGAATTCGGGATTTTTCTATTTTTTTGAGTGAGGCTTGGATGGCTATGTATTTCCCCCTTAGGACCGCCTTTGCAGTATCCCATAGGTTTTGGACTGATGTGTTTTCGTTCTCATTGGCTTCCATGAATTTTTTAAGTTCTTCTTTGATTTCCTGGTTGACCCAAACATTCTTGAGCAGAGTTGTCTTTAGCTTCCAAGTGTTTGAATTTCTGCCAAATTTTTTCTTGTGATTGAGTTCCAGTTTTAGAGCATTGTGGTCTGAGAATATGCAGGGAATAATCTCAACCTTTTTGTATCAGTTGAGACCTGATTTGTGACCCAGTATGTGGTCTATTCTGGAGAAAGTTCCATGTGCACTCAAGAAGAATGAGTTCTGTTGTCTGAGGATGGAATGTTCTGTATATATCTATAGGGTCCATCTGGCCCAGTGTGTCATTCAAAGCTCTTATTTCTTTGTTGATTTTCTGCTTAGATGATCTGTCTATTGCTGAGAGTGGAGTATTGAGGTCTCCTACAATTAATGTATTGTTATCAATATGACTCTTTATTTTGGTTAACAGTTGGCTTATATAGATGGCTGCTCCCGTGTTAGGGGCATAGATATTTACAATTGTTAGATCTTCTTGTTGGATAGACCCTTTAAGAATGATATAGTGTCCTTCTGTGTCTCTAACTACAGTCTTTAGTTTAAAATCTAATTTGTCTGATATAAGAATTGCTACCCCAGCTTCCTTTTGAGGTCTGTTGGCATGGAAGATGGATTTCCATCCCTTCACTTTCAGTCTGGATGTATCTTTAGGTTCAAAATGAGTCTCTTGTAGACAGCATATGGATGGGTCCTGTCTTTTTATCCAATCTGCAACCCTGTGCCATTTTATGGAAGCATTTAGGCTGTTCACATTGAGAGTGATTATTGAAAGATATTAATTTATTGTCTTCATGTTGCCTGTGAAGTCCTTGTTTCTAAAAATTGTCTCTGTAAATTTCTGTTCTATATCAGTCTTGGGGTCTTTCTCCTTTTATAGAACCCCCCTTAATATTTCTTGCAGGGCCAGCTTAGTGGTCACATATTCTTTCAGTTTCTGCCAGTCTTGGAAGCTCTGCATCTCTCCATCCATTCTAAATGAAAGCCTTGCTGGATAAAGTATTCTTGGCTGCATGTTCTTCTCATTTAGTACCCTGAATATGTCTTGCCAGGCCTTTTTGGCTTGCCAGGTCTCTGTGGATAGGTCTGACGTTATTCTGATATTCCCCCCTCTGTACGTAAGGAATCTCTTCCCCCTAAATGCCCTTAAGATGGTTTCCTTGGTTCTAAGATTTGCAAGTTTTACTATTACATGCTGGGGTGTTGGCCTGTTTTCCTTGATCTTGGGAGGGATCCTCTCTGCCTCTAGGACAGGAATGTTTGTTTCATTCCCCAGATTAGGGAAGTTCTCAGCTACAATTTGCTCAATTATATCTTCTAGTCCTCTCTCCCTCTCCACCCCCTCAGGGATCCCAGTAATTCTGACATTGGAAAGTTTCATGGTGTCACTTATTTCTCTGATTCTATTTTCATGGATTTTGAGTTTTTCTCCCTGGCTTCCTCTTTTTCCTTCTTTTCTATCAATTGGTCTTCTAGATCACTAATTCATTCTTCTGCCTTGCTTACCCTAGCTGTTAGATTATCTAGATTAGACTGGATCTCATTGATAGCATTTTTAAGTTCTGCCAATTCACCTTTTATTTCTGCCCTTAGAGACTCTATGTTGCCATTAACTGATTTCTCCATTCTAGCTATTGTCTTCACAACTGCTACCCTGAATTCCATTTCCAACATCTTGGTTATATCTGTATCCATTTGTAAATCTGTGGCAGAAGTCACAGTCTCTGAGTCTTTCCTATTTTGGGGGTTCCTCCTCCTAGTCATTCTGTTGATGGGAGGTTGAGGAAATGTACAGAGTCCAAATTATTGACCACAACCCAAGCAAGATGCAGCTGTTTTATAGGGACCTTAGGGTTGTTGGTCTCTTGTTCTCGCAGCCTGTCTTCTGGGGGAGGGGCCTGCTGCACTGTTACTCAGGCAACCCTGTTTAGGCAGAGTTGCCCTGCCCCCTGTGGGGGAGGGTGCTCAGTGAAAACCGGTTTTCAGGGGCTTTTGTTCTCTGGCAGCTTTCCCTGGTGGCTTTCTGTGTCTCTTCCAAGAGTCAGAGCAGAAGAGATCATTTCCAACCCTCTGCCTCAGAGCAGAGAGATCACAGTCTGTTCTTCAGTGAGCACTCCAGGCCACACTATCTCCGTTTCTGTCTGTGCTGCTATAAACTGCAGCATCCTGGGTTGTGCACCCCTCAGCAGCGCTTCCAGTCCTCACCTCCAGGTCAGGGCAGGTCTCTGCCCTTTGTGCTTCTAAAACTGCCAGCCGCCCCCAGTTCGGACATGCGGCCCCACCACTCTGCGTTTCAGTCTGGAGGGCTGCCCTAAAGTCCTTTGCCCATTGCTACTGGTCTGTGAGTCTGTGCCCCATCCCCAGCGTGGGAGGCTACCACTCACTGTTGGTGTAGGATCCCCCCCATTCTGTTTATCTTCGGATATCTGCCCGGGGAATCAGGGCTCCCTGCTTCATACCTCAAAACCAACCACCTGTGATATTCTGTTTGTAAAGATCCAGATATATCTTCTTACATCTCAGGCTGATTTCATGGGTGTTCAGAGTGGTCTGGTGGATATCCAGCTCAATTCTGGGGACTGGTTGGAACAGGGTCCCCTACTCCTCTGCTATCTTTTCCTCCCCCCTTCACATGCATTTTCATGTGTTACAAAATTTGCAGACCACCTACAATGAAATAGTTTCAGCCATTAAAAAGAAGAGTGAAACAGAAATAAAGGTTGAAAAAAAGATAAAACAAAGTAAATAAACATATATGTTGAAAAACAATGTGTTAAAGGAATACATAATAAGTCATGAAGGAATACACAGCAGAATAATAATAGTGATTATCTCTGAGGGTACGATTGTGAAGCTTTTTCTTTCTTTCATTATGTATTTGTGTCACACAAATTTTATACAGGCATGAATTGTTTTTATAATTAGAGGGTTTGCGTTATTTTGGTTTTTAGTGAACACAAGGACCAAACAAAATACTGTGTCACAAAAAGTAGCCACAATTTAGAGGGCTATTTTTTGGGAGGACTTGAAGCATTATTTTTCTGAGTAGCCACTTTTTGGCTTTTTTGTTTGTTTGTTTTATTTCACATACTTTGCATTTTCTTTCTTTAAATGAAAAAATAACTTTTTCAAGGCAGTTTGAAAATATACAGCAGTTGCAACACATTGAGATACTTTCTGCATGGGTACTTCGAATGTTGTCATTTTGGTCACTTCTAATCACACCCAATGACTTAAATTCAGTCTGTCTTCATGTTTCCAATCCAGATGAGTGCTCAGACTTGCCCATAACCCCATCATAGCAGAAGCTCCAATATAACTGGTCCATAAGATGTGACCTGAGAGACTTAAACATTCTCACACCTCTGCAGAGGGAAAAAGCCTCCAATTTTCCAGAGACCAGCATCAGGGTTGTGGTTAGGGTTCATCATTTAAAAAAGCTTCCAAAAGTCAGTCATCAACTTCCAAACTTTCCACTGAAGAAATACACTTTAGCACAGAGTAGTATCTCACTTGAGAAGTGCCACAGATGGGAGACTGTCTTCCAACATAAGTTTAAATTATCTTCCTTCTGTGTCTACTTTTATAGTGAGTGTCTGAGTCATTTCGTTTCTTCTAATAAATTATCAATAAGTAATTAGAGGAATGCCATGTTTTCCAAACAAGGTCGGGCAAATTGTGGTCATCTTGCAACAATGAATACATCAAAAGATCTGAAACTCCTGGCATGTCAACATCAATATTAGCCATGTTTATACATCTAAAGTGTGGATCTAGCCAGCCGAATAGGGTGCACAGGGAGAGTTCTAGGTTTTAACCTCCAGGGTAACAGCTGGTTTCCAAGAAGGAAATTTCATTATTCTGGAGTATGTGTCAAACTGCAGATCCTGCTTTGCTTGTAAACTTGTCATTTTCAGTCTGGGTTCTATGTTTGTTGCCGAAATACAGGGGCAATAAATCTATGTGCTGAGAACACAGAATGAAAAGAGGTTTCCTTTTATTTGTTCTGACTCACCATCCAATCAGTGCCAGTGACCTGCTAAACGGAAGGCAGGGAACAGACACAAGACAAAAAAGAAGATGATCAATTAGCTCTGTGCCTCTCAGGGGCCTAAAGTTGGTGGTCAGGCCACCCTCCCATTCATATCTATTCCTGGATATATAATTTTCCCGTTCTGTAATTTTTCTATTTTATTTTTACAATCCAAAATAGAATTGGCTTGTTTTTGTTGTACTAATTTGTGAAGTATATCTAATTCACTGCTATTCATTTCCACCTTTCTCCTGCCTACCCAACATCTATGCACTTTGTTTTTTCTCTCATCGTATTGTTTTACATTCATATGATTTTTTGACATTCTCAAAATGCAAACAAAAAAAAAAACCCTCTAGAGAGTCATTCATTCAATTGTTCGCATACCAGGTTATTATTACTCAGTCTGGGAGAGATATAAAATATAATTTTATTAATAATTAGAAGAGCTTTAGAGCCCACATGGTCCAACCTCCTCATTGTGGTAACCAGATCAGGTCATGGAGAAGTGGCTCAAACCTAGAACTGCTAACTGGTAAAGCATTGGAGATTTTATTTACATGCACAGGTCAATAATTAAGCACTAGAAGAAGCATCACATTGGCTTTATATTATAATTATTGAGACTCTGTCTTCCCCAGTCAATCATAGCATTCTGGAAAGCAGGGACTATGGGGTGCTCATTTTACTCACAGCAACAAATCTTCCACAGAGCAATGCTGAATGAATACCTGCCATCTTGAGTGTGTTTGCCGGTTTTGTACTTGGGCTCGTGGTAATGACACTTTCAAACACAACAGTGTCCAGCAGAAGGACTGGTTCTTCCTCTACATCTCATCTTCCCTAGAAGGATACCCAGAAGATCCCTCTCACACTATATTGGCCACAGCTGGGTCACCTGAGCACCTCCAGGCCAATCACTGGCAAGGCACATGGAGTCACCATTCTTATTTTGTGAAGTCAACATCTACGTGACACTATGTAACAACCTGGAAGCTTGTTTCTAGAGACATGTAAGCAAAAATGCAAACTGCAAGGTTGTGCATACCTTATAATTCAACTTGGCAAAAGTTAGCCAAAAAAAAGACTTGGATACACTAATTAAAATAGCTTTGTGGGGCACCTTGGTGGCTCAGTCAGTTAAGTGTCTTCCTTTGGCTCAGGTCATGATCTCAGGGTCCTGGGATCAATCCCTGTGTTGGGCTCCCTGCTCAGCAGGGAGTCTGCTTCTCCCTCTGCCTCTCCCTACTTTTCTTGTGTGCTCTCTCTTGAAAAAAAATAAAATAAAATAGCTTTGTTTGGTGAGATAAAAGTTCTTTTTCCTCTATTGTCGAATTCTTCCTTAATATTGTAAGATTGTTTATAATATTTTTAAAAATCAGATGTACTTTTCTAAGTGAAATAAGTCAGAGAAAGGCAAATACCATATAATCTCGCTTATATGTGGAATCCTAAAAAAATAAAAAATAAAAAAAAATAAAACAACACAACAAAACCAAGCTCATAGATACAAAGAACAAATTGGTGGTTGCCCAGAGGTGAGGCAAGGTGTGTGGGGGGGGGCCAAAATGGGTGAAGGAGTGAAGGGTCAAAAGGTACAAACTTCCAGTCATAAAATAAATAAGTCATGGGGATATAATATACACCATGGAGACTATAGTTAATAATACTGTACTGCATATTTGGAAGCTGCTAAGAGAGTAGATCTTAAAATTTCTCATCACAAGAAAAAAATTTCATAACTACAATGGTAACTAGATTTATTGTGCTGATCATTTCACAATACATACAAATGTCGAATCATTATATTGTATACCTAAAACTAATAAAACATTATTGTCAGCTATACCTCAATTTAAAAAATCAGATGAACTTCCATATTCATATGTGTAGCTCAGCTTGACTAGACAGAAACTTTGACCTCTGATCTCAGCCTTCAGGACCGACTACCTGGAGAAACGGATGCCCCTCCCCAAGGCAGGTCTATTCCAGGAGCAGCTGGAGGTGGGCTCTTCAGATGGCAAGCACTGACAGCAATTTTCCTTTTCTCCAAAATGTCCAATGAGAGTGAACCAAGGATCACCAACATAAGTGGGGACAGGTCACGTTACACTATTTGTGGAAAGTTGAGAAGGATGATGGGGTTAGGGAGAGGTCTCCGTCATCCTTCTGACCCTTCTGTAGTATCCTCAGATGCTGACTTCCAAATCAGGGTGGTTAGACTCTGGAAGATGGCAGAGCAACCTCACACACAGTGTGGGGCGGTGTGATGAGAAGAGCAGGAAGCTGCACACCCACCGAGCAGGTCAGATAAGCAGTCCACACCTGCTGGGACACATTCATGGAGGGCAAACAAGCAAAGGAAAAGAGATCAAAGCCATGAAACTTTACAATATTGGCTGTTGGATGATTTTCAAGACTGGGAGGCTATACTGTTTGCTTGTTTTATGAAATGTCCTTCATCTAGGTTGTAGCCAGAAACTTGGACATGAGAATATGGTGCCAGGCTATGAGTACAGCACAAGGTAGAAATGTCCTACAGTTTGTGGATGGGGCTCAGCATCAAGTGAGCACTGCTAAAACAGCTGCACCATGAGCTTCGGAACAGCTCTGTCCATTTGCCATTCTTCTTAATGTCCCCCAACCAGCCCAGAGTACTGAGTGTGAATCTACTAAACTGCTGACTTCATAGTGAATGCATTTTTTTCATTTTGGCTTTCCAAAGGTAAGAAATTTTTGATACTGTATATAAGGAAATAAATTATAACCATTAAATAATTATGGCTGAAAATGAATTTTTTAAAAAATTACCCCATTGACCTAATAACCAAAGAAATACAAATTGAAAACAAGACAAATGTTTTTCACTTACTGTCGTAGAAAAAGATATTTAACAATATTAAATGCCAGAGTGAAACTGTAACTGATATTCTGGTGCTAGTGACCATGAAAATCAGAATTGGTTTTTTTTGAGGGCACCTGGGGGTGTTCAGTTGGTTAAGTATCCGACTCTTGATTTCAGCTCAGGTCATGATCTCAGGGTCATGTGATTGAGACCCTCATCAGGTTCTGCTCTGGGTGAGGAGCCTGCTTGGGATTCTCTCTTCCTCTCCCTCTGCCCCTCCCCCACCCCACTCCCACCCCCGCTTGCACATGCACACGTGCTGGCTCTCTCTTTCTCATTCCCTTAAAAAAAAAAAAGAATTGCTTTTTTGGAGAATAATTTGGCATTAAAATAAAATGATCATTTTGTGGGAATTAGCAAACCCAATGCAGAAATCTAATTCAAGAAATAATCCAAAATGCAGAGGACTCTCTATGCTCAAAGATGTTTGTCACAGTGTTATTTATATTAAGCTAAATGTACAATGCTTGGGAGTCATTAAACTAAATCATAAACTGTAAATCAATGAACAATTGACCTCTGTTATAAGCTGTTATTATAAAGACTATGCTGAAACACAAAAATATATAATTTAACTCACACTTTAGTTTTGAAATACAAAGAAAATGCAACATCCTTATTGTGTGTAATGAATTTGGTCATCCTAAATGGGGGGAAAAGATAACTTTTTTCAGTTCTGCTCAATTTGAGATTTTGTCCAATCTAATTATTTAATAATAATAATGATATTCCCTTCGGGTTTTATTCAGACTTCCTTGGATAAAATTGCTTATCCACTCAGCAAGCCTGTTTCTCTTCATAAGAGAATGAACAAGGGTATATGGTGTATTGAGGGTAGAGAACAGGACCCCTAGCCTTTGCTGGATCTTAACTATTTTCTGGCTGGCATCCTCTGATCTACAGAGTGCCCCATTTGCATTCACAGATGAGATCCACAGCTGCTGTAACATGTGGTCTGGTCTCTTGTTCCGGTGTGTTAGGCTCTCTGGATAACCCGGCCTCATTTTAGAAGTCATTCCCGAAGAACTCCGAGCCTCAGCCAGGTCCCCACCCAGACCACTGGCCTCCATCCATCCCTGCCTCTGCTTTGAGTGGGGCTGGAGCAAGCCCCCTGGCTCCTGGTGTAGCAGCTGTGCTGCACAGGAAATACTCACCCAAAAAACTAATCTCAGCTACCTACCCTTTTCTGGAACATCTTGTATTACTTTTCTCTCTAACTGTGGTCAATGAGAAATGAGGCAATAATCCCTTTCTTTCTGTTCAGAATTAGCCAGAAGAATGTACTACTGCTCTGAGTTTAGATTAGGAAAAGGAGTTCAGGAAATTCATATCCGAATGCTCTGTTCTCACACTCCCTTTCTCCCTCTCTATTTCTATCTCTTCCCCCACCCCACCTCCCCTGCTCTCTCTCTCTTTAGACTTTAGCCCCCTTTTCTCCCCTCCTCACCCTCCCACTATCCCACAATCCCCTGAGCCCAGAAAGGTTGGGATTTTCCTTTACCGTCCCTCAGATATACCTTTTTTCTCTATTTCCCAGTTAAGTGTTGGGGATTGGCAGGGGTATCTCCACTACACAATAAGAGAACACTGCGAGTTACATCTTCCAGAATCAGTGGTGAATATGCTGGTGGGGTGGGGGAGGGGGGTGTGGGGGAAGACAGAGAGAAGGAGGGGAACTAGAGACTTATTAAATCTCTCAAGTCTGACTTGTAACATTCTTGACCTCATTGCATGATCCTATTTTGAATGTCAAAACAAAATATGACCTTTGTCTTTCAGTTAGCATCCCTTATCCTTGAATATAAAAAACCCAACTCAAATGTGCTCAAAAAAGTAAAGAAGCCCAGAGGTTTCAGAGTTAGTTGATTTAGTGCTCATCAATATTATCCTAGGTTCTTTTCATAACTTGGTTCTCCCATCCACAGGCACAACCCTGGACATGGTGTAAAAGAACATCTCTTCTGGTGTCTTCTTAAGAGCAGGGAAAGCTTCTCCATCCTCACATCTTATCAGCCAGACCAATGTTGACTCTTAAGCCACAGATTGGGCCACTCTCCCAAACCATGTAGGGGATGAAAATACTGAGATAAAATCAGGATTCTGTTAGCAAAGGAGACCGGTGAAACAGACATGGAGCAAGCAGCCAGCAAGCATCTGACTTCTGGCTTGGAGCTTGGCATTTATTCTGTAGCAACCTCAGACTTTTGTGTGTCTGGGGAAGTTAGGGACAAAAGTTGGTACCCATTAAAGCAAAAAAGAAAAAAGCATGCTAAACATTTTTAAATTACAGTTTTTGTCACGTTTATAATAAAATGTTGAATGACAAGAGCCAGGTGAAAAATGTACACTGACTTCAACTAACACTGTGCTTAAAATACATTTAAATACAAGAAAGAAAACACACCAAAACAGTAATAGTGATTGTAGTTGAGGCTTTGGGACTGTCAGTGATTTTTTTTTCCCCTAATTTCCAAGTCTTCTATAATATTTATGAATGTCTTATACAATTTTTAATTATAAGAATTCCAAACTCCATTCTGCTTCATAAATTCTTTTAAAATTCTCATTATCATTGTCCTCCAACTTTCTTTATTTGAACATCTTATAAAAGGAAGTAATCCATATAGCCCACCTATATTCATCTTATATATGAGGCACAAATACTCTCCATGAACAGGATAATTAAGCAAAATATCCCTCTGCCATAAATGCATGCTCACTGTATCAAAACTTGCCTTTAAATGGACTCCCTCATTAAATCTGGAAAGGTTATTTCTACTATTTTTCCCACAACCACTGTAAAACTCTAATGGGTTTTGTAATTATTTCCTATTTTTCAAGGCACTTTCTAATTTGTACATTAGTGACACTGAAACATTTAAGCTACTATTTTTGAGCTAATATCCACCCCTAAAGCACCTTTAAAAGAGAACTCCTAATTCTACTCTTGCTTTATCTACTAATTTCTTCAAACCCAAGAGTTAGCCTGCCTTCCAGAGTAGTTAATATTGTGTTTGAAATATTTAGGGCTTTTCTGCCAACTCCCATTTCTGCAGAAGCTGATCCTGAATATAATGTATTCTCTTCCCTGCAGCCACCTCCCTACCGTCCTCCTGCTAGGCTCCACGGCTGCCTGCTGCATTATCGCCTGCCTTCCCCCTGTTGGTCTGGGTCCTGTCAAGCCTCTTCCAATCAACCTGGTGTGTGTTCTTCTACTCTATCCACCTGTATAACTGACTGGCATAGAAAACACTGAACCCAATGGTGGCTACTACACTTTTATTCTTGTCTTCCTCTCAATAATTCTGGAGAAGAGCCTTGGACAAGGTGGTAGAGACACTTTCTCTCTAGCATGTGCCAATTTCTCCATTAAAATACATCTTCATCATAAACTGAAATCTCTTTCTATTTTGTGTTTTCTTTGCAGTTAACCTTCTAGCCTGTATTAGGGTTCTCCAGAGAAACAGAACCAAGAAAGAGTGTGTGTGTGTGTGTGTGTGTGTGTGTGTGTGTGTGTGTGTGAAAGAAATTTATTATAAGGGGTTGACTCACTTGATTATGGAGGCTGACAAGTCCCAAGATAAGCAGTCAGCAAGCTGGAGACCCCAGAGACCCAGTGGTGTATTCCAGTCTGAATGCTGGCAGGCTTGAGACAGAGAAACAGCCAAGGTTTCAATTAGAGACCAAAGGCAAGAAAGAACTAATGTCCCAGCTCAAACAAGCAGGAGGAGTTGCCTCTTGCCCTTGGGAGCATCAGCTTTTTTGTTCTATTCAGGCCTTTGATTGGATGAGGCCCACTCACATAAGGCGGGCACTAAACTTTACTGTGTTTACTGATTCAAATTTAATCTCATCCAGAAACACTCTCGCAGACACACCCAAAATCATGCTTGACCAATGTCTGAGTACCTGTGACCCAATCAAATTGACACATAAAATTATCCATCACATTGCCCAAGGCTGATTTTTTTAAGTAACTCTTCTGATTTACTTTCTCCTTACCAGACTATATTTTTTGCATAATTGCTTTCTTATTGCTTTCCATTTCTCTTCAACCACCTTGTGCTGCTGCTTTTTTTTATTTATTTAGATATCACCATTACAAGTTTCTTCTTTGCAGATTCTTAATGGGGCACTATCAATATAAAACTTGGAAGACCTCAAGTTCTTTTGGTTTTTTAAGTAGTCAGACCTATAATTGTTAATACCACAAAGCAGTAGATGTGAAAGCATCTTTTAAATTTCTTGGTATTAAACCAAAAAAAAAAAAATGTTCATGTTAACTAAATATCACTGGAATGCTTTCAAAGAATTGTGTACAATTCCAATGAAGGAAACCAACAACAAAACAAAAAGATAACTCACCAAGTGGAAGAAGATATTTGCAAATGATATATCAGATAATTGGTTAATATCCAAAATATATAAAGAACTTATACATAAAGAACTTCTACAACTCAACACCAAAAAAACAAATAATCCCATTAAAAATGAGCAGAAGACATGAATAGACATTTTTCCAAAGAAGACATACACATGGCCCACAGACAATGAAAAGATGCTCAACATCATCTCTAATCATCAGAGAAATGCAAATCAAAACTACAGTGAGATATCACTTCATATCTGTCAAAATGGCCAAAATCAAAAACACAAGAACAACAAGTGTTGGTGAGGATGTGGAGAAAAAGGAATCCTGTGCACAGTTGGTGGGAATGCAAGCTAGTGTAGCCCCTATAGAAAACAGTACAGAGATTCCTCAAAAAATTAAAAATAGAATTACCATAAGATCCAGTAATTCCACTACTGGTTATTTATGCAAAGAAAATGAAAACACTAATTCAAAAAGATATATGCACCCCTATGATTATTGCAGCATAGCATAGCCAGGATATGGAAGCAGCCCAAGTGTCCATTAATAGAGGAATGGATAAAGAAGATGTGAGATAGAGAGATATAGATATACACACAATGGAATATTACTCAGCCATAACAGAGAATGAAATCTTGACATTTATAACAATATGGATGGAACTACAGTGTATAATGCTAACTGAAATAAGTCAGTCAGAGAAAGACAAATACCATATGATTTCACTCATGTGGAATTCAAGAAACAAATGAACAAAGAGAAAAGAGACAAAAAAAAAAACAGACTTAAATATAGAGAACCAACTGGTGGTTACAAAAAGGGAGGTGGGAGGATGGGTGAAAGAAGGGCATTAAGACTATACTTATGATGAGCACTGAGTAATGTTTACAATTGTTGAATCACTATATTGTATACCTGAAACTAATAACACTATATGTTAACTATACTTGAATTTTAAAAATAAATACAGTTTTAAATAAGTGCAATTCCTCACAAATAAGATCTTTATGAAATTTTGGAAAAGAAATATTTGTTTAATCTCACAGTGTTTATCTCATCACCTGTGCAGATAAGAAATTTCTATTGTTCATGAATACTGTATGCACATATTGATTTGGGCAGTACTGGAAAATATAAATATAAAACGTCATATGCTGTTTCTTGGGAACTTCCTTCTGTGGAATGGAACACACATGAACAAAAATTAAAATCCTAAAAGGGATACTGTCCATACCAAATACAATAGATTGTTTGCAAAAATGGCTGCAATAATTCCCCTTCCTATCTATGCCCTTGGGTATCCACATTCCACACTGATGTGGCTTGGCCCTTTGACTTGCTTTGGCCAACAGGATAATCACAAACATGATACAAGCAGAGAATCAAAACGAGCTTCCTTTCCTGGCTACTTTTAGGAAACTGCAACCACCACAATATAAGAAGCTCAGGCCAGTCTGTGGATGATGAAAGACACTTAGCCAAGTCAGCTCCCTTCACCCCACGGACATCTAGGCAACTGCCAGACATGTGAGTGAGCGAGGCCATGCTGGACCTCCCAGCCTAGCCTGGCCAGCCCAAACCAGAAGAACCATCCAACTTACCCACAGATTGTGAGAAATGATCGTTTCTTGTTTTAAGCCCCGAAATTTGTGGGTGATTTGTCACAAAACAAAAGCCAACTGAGAGAGAAATTGATCCCAGAATTAGAGTGCTAATACAACAAAATCTAAATATGCAGCATTGCCTTTTCAGCCAGGTAACAGGCAGAATCTGGAAAAGCAACCAAAAAAAAAAAAAAGTTTAGGCAACTCTAAAAAATGGCAAGCAAACCGTTAGCAGAGGCTAAGAAAGCAATGAAGAACCTGCTATCACAGGCTGGAAAAATGGCACCCCATGTTATTTAATAAAGAAACAACTGGCAAAATTATCATGTATGATAACTTAGAAGATAGAAAATAAGCATAATGAAAGTGTAGACCTTAGCAAGATGATTTCCAGGCAGAACAGCAAAAGTGTCAATTGGGGGCAGGGGCACCTGGGTGGCTCAGTCAGTTGAGCCTCTGACTCTTGGTTTCAGCTCAGACCCTGATCTTAGGGTCGTGAGATCGAGCCCCAAGTCAGGCTCCGCGCTCAGCACAGAGTCTGCTTGGGATTCTCTTCCTCTCCCTCTGCCCCTCCCCCACCTCTCTAAAATAAATAAATATTTTTTTTAAAGGGCCAATTGACTTATTTTATCTGATTATGATAAGATATGGGGGAAAAGGGCGGAACTAAAGGAAGAGCATTTGCAAGCAGAATTCAGAGCTACAGAAAGAAGCCAAAACCTGCTGGATTGGACAATACATTAGCTTCTCATTTCCAGTCCCTCAAAGATTCTTAAAGTCAGAAACAACCTCAGGACAAAGATCAATTAAGGAGACCTTGCAAGCCCATTTGTTAATATCTCTGGAAGACTGTAAGCAGTGGCTGATGGGCTCTCTCAGTTATGCCAAGTGCTTTCAGTAAAGTTATTGTCCCACTGCAGCCAGGCAAGGCTCCCTTAGAAGAAAGAGGCCTAGCTCAGAATGGTAAGTGAGACACCTATTGAATGGAGTAGATCTGAATCAGATTCTTCAAAAAACCCACAGATAGTTTTTATCTGATAAAAGTAATTCCAGCTTGGACTAAAATAGACTGAGACACTTAAAAATGAAGAGAAGTCTCCAGGCCTCCAGATTTCAAGAAGAAAGAAGCAGGGTGGAAAAGTTACTCACCTGCAAATGCCAGCCATTTCTTATAGAATGGACTATATAGTGGACGAGGGAGCCACTCTCAGGGAGCAGAACTCAGCCCTGATCAAGGACCAGCCCCTGATCCCAAACAGAATCATGTATGGCACATGTGTTCGGCTGGATTTCAGCCGTGCACTAACAAGTTCTCTGTGATTCCTGTTTTTTGCCTTTTTGAACTGACATTTTTAATGTGGTTATCCTGGCCCTATCTCACAAGGGGCTATATAACCTTGTCTTTTCAGTTCATAGATCCTTAGATCAAGAAGCTCCCCACACAAGAAGCCTATCTGGACCTCACACAGATCACAGAATCCTAGACTTCAAGCTTGGTGCCATAATTAGGATGAGACTTCTGGGGTCCTGAGTTGGCAATATTTTGCATTTAAGGGAAATGTGAATAACTGACATCCAAAAGGCAGGCTATGGGTTGATTGTAATAGTGGCCAGGAATTCTATCCATCTCAGTTATGTTGCTTTGCAATGTGACTGTACAGGTAGTCCCATTAAGAGGCAGACTCTTCTCCACTCTACAAATCTGGGCTTGGCCATGTGACTCACCATGACAAACAGGACATTAGCAAACATGACACAGCAGAGACAAAAACCACTGCTCCTTAGGGCTTTCCTTCTTGCTTGCTATGCTTTGAATCCTGAGTCTGGCATGTGAGTAAACCCAAGCAAGCCTTCTGGAGGATTAGGAACCATATGGCAGAGAAGTGCAGTTAGTTAGACCGGCTGATAATCTGACAACCGAAAGACGCATGAGGGGAGCCATCTCAGAACTCCCAGCCACCAGCTCATCCAACAGCTGACTGCAAAAGAACTGGCTGAGCTCAATCCCTGTGTCGATCCACTGTATTGTGAGCTAACAAACATGGGTTTCTAGACCAATAATTTTGAAGAGTTATTATGCAACAAAAACTAATTTATACACCAAACAAGAAATGCTTATTGAGCCTTTACTATGTGGAGGTCATGGTTTTAAGGAAACAACAGAGGAAAATATAAGATACAATCTCTATTCTCAAAAAGCTAGTCATTTACATTTAGAAAAAATATCTGAAAGAAAATTAATAATACATGGCAGAAAGAGAAGTGTTACAAGTTGAATAGACATTGGATGCTTTAAGAGAGAGAGAGAGGAGTGTGCAGTCACTGTGGGCAGAAGTGAGGTCAAGGGAGATTTTACAGAGGAGGTGGGATTTTAACTGTCTGAGCCAGAACTGTAGAGGCGAGGAGTGAAGGGAATAACAAAGCAGGTGAGTAGCAGAGCTTCAGGGGCTCTTTCAAGGACCTCGCTCCTGCTGCAATAGTTAGCAGAACCCTGCCCTATTCTGGGGAATTGTAAATGCAACCAGGCTTTTATCTACCACTCTTCTTCAAGCCACAGCTGAAAGACCCCTGGGATCCACAGTCCTGAGCTTCTGAGCTCCACAGGCACACCCAGATGGCGCTACATCAACTTATCCCAGATCCTGACACCCCTTCTCAGGCTTCTCCACTGAACTCCATTGCTACCCATTTCCTGGTACCTAGCTTCAGCCCTGACCCTTACTCCCCACTGATCCTCCCTGCTTTCCACGGACGTCCAGAGGCAATTGTCTCAGCAGATGTCCCAATAAGGTTAAGGCTTCTAGCCTTTGAATCTATCCTCAAGTCCCCTGACTGGGCCTTATGTCCAGAAACTTAGCTTTTGGCTTCCCTCTACATGTGAATTCAGTTCAACCAATGACTAAAGGCCCTAGTCCCTGTAGTGCCAGATGATTAAGTAAGAATTCCTGCTTTCTGGAAGCCTAGAGACAAAGTCTGTATGCCATAGAAGCTGTGGTAGATTCTCTGCATAGATGGCCACAGCAATTTTTCCCCTTCCTATAGGCATGCCTCCTTGGGAATGAGACCTTGTAGATCCTCTCATCAAGAGGTGGAGTCTATGATTTCACTCCTTGGATTTTGGCTGACCTGTGACTCATGTTGACCAATAGAATGCAACAGAAATGACATGGTGTGATATCTGAGCCATTGTGTCAAGAGGCCTTGAAGATTCAGCTCTAGCTCTCTTAGAAGGCAGTGTTACCTTGTAAGGAAGGTCAGGCTAGCCTGCTGGAAGGTATGTCCCCATATAGCAGAGATGAGCCATTCCAACTGAAACCCCTAGATAACCACAGAGACCCAGGTGACCAAAAGACAGACCAGCAGGAGAACCAACCATCTGGTACCAGCCTAAATTGCTGGCCCACAGAATCATGAGCAAATAAAATGACTGGTGCTCTCAAACCACTAAATTCGGTGTGGTTTGTTACACAGTAAGAAGTAATCAACACAGACGTATAGAGGAGAAAGATTAATTCCACCCTGTGAGAACATTATGTAGGCTTTCCACAAACACGACATGTTTTTTAACAGGTGTTTATTTACCCAAATGAGTTCTGACTGGTAGGATTTCAGGCTGAATTACCAGGTAAAATAATGGGGGTTGGAGGATTAACTAACATTAACTAGAAAATTCCTGCCTGAGAACTAGGAGAACAGTTGGTCACTTCCCCTCTGCCGCTCCTTCTTCCCCTTCTCACCCCCCAGTTCTCCACCCACAGATTATTTTCAAGCACTAGTGTATTGACAATGACTCCTGAGTCAGTGACAGTCAGATAAGAAAGGACAGGACAAGAGTGGAGACTTCCTGTATAGAATACCCACTTGATGTCCTTAAGAGATATAGGCATTGTTTTTGCCAGGTAATAAGACTTGGAATCAAAAACACGCTCCTACCCATTCCTGTACTTCCCAAATAAAGTTTTTTTCTGTCCTCTGCTGAAATTTTGTTTTCTATCTTAAGCACACAAAAGGGAGACCTCCTACCATTTCCATCAAACAAATATAAAATGAATATTTAAAAGTTCGTGAAGCAAGAAAAAGTCATTATTCTAGTCTCTCCTCCTACCCGGGTTTTGAATAAGCCCATTCTCCACAAAAGTAACAGAAGACCCACTACTGAAGGTCATTAACACCAGAAATCATCAAGTGAGGAATGTGCAGGGTAAGATAAAAGCCCAAGATGGGAGGCATACTGCAACATCTAGGAAGGGACACACACCAGTCTTTATAACCAAAATTAATTGTAGCTGTGCCCCCCGAAAGTGCTAGCCATAAATCTGGGATAGCCACCTATAATTTTCCTAAAGCAAGAAAGGATGGAATACCCGCAGAGTAAATTCGAGGCAAAGGGAAAATAAATTACTAGCTATGGGCAATTCCCTTCTGCCATCCCAGGAGGGAGCTTTCTTTGGATTTTCTGAGAGAAGTGTGCAAGCAAAGAGGAGGAGTGGAAGTCGTTACAGGAATGGAAAGATTCTGGAGATGGAGTGGGAATCAGAAGAGAGGTGAAACAAGGCAAAGCTGAGAACAGAGATGTTAATAAGGAATTTCAAAGCCAGGAAAATCCTCTTCCCTGTCTCCCGCTAAAGCCTTCAGTAAAAACATCTCAATGCCTGGTGTTTGTTCTGAGTATTGGGTTAGGATTGTTTCTGTTGTTGAAATGCCTCAAAAAGGATATGAACCAGGGCATGGGCTCCCCCAAAGAGGCTCAGTTACATTTGGATTATTCTAATTAGGATTTTACCCATAAATCCTTCTCTAGTCTCCTGTAACTCTGGATTAGATCAGAAATAGGTCCCAGTCATCTGAATACTATCTCCTTTGCTTCATTTCCACTGGCCTCCTAAGGTAAGAAAGTGGGGTGAGGCTCCTCCAGAACAGGGGCCCACACTTCTTACTGCATCAGAGGGCAGAATGAAAAGAGCGAAGTAAAGTAATTCAAATAGAAAGTGGACAGAAGAAAGGAAGGAAGAACTTTAAACCTCTTCACACTTTCCTTCTGCCACTTATCTGTGGTGGCATCTTCATCAAAAACCTAGCCTCTTTATACACCTGGAGCTTCTTGAAATTCTCTGTCCTGTTCCATTAGGTCTGCTTCTCTGTCTGTGCACCAGAACCTTACTATTTTTATTATTCTGGCTTTGCAATATGCTTTAATTTCTAATCGGGTGAATCCCTCTCCAATTCTCCTCCTCTTTTCAAAGTAGACTTAGCTTTTCTTGGACTTTTATTCATTCTTCCATATAAATTTATTCTAAAATTGAAGTTACATTATGCTCTATTCCTCTGTCTATGAAGCATGTGGTCTCCTAAGCAAACCTTCTTTCCAGAAGGGAATACCCTAGGCAGAAAATTCAGGTGGATAAATCATAACCATGAAAGCTTGGCTACCTCCCAACAAAGAAGCAATAGAATTACTTTTCTGAACCTGAAAATCCAATTCTAGAGCCTGGTGAGTCCACCAGCATGCAGCTGCTCCAAGAGATCATTCATGAACAGCTTCTTCCTTGCCTAATTTTACTACAGTTCCTAGTATTTTGAACTCCTCAGGGACCATGAGGTCTGAAAGTGAGCTTAATACTAAGTCCCCATCAGGCCAGCTCCGTGGTGGCAACACACATTTTGGACTTGATTACCCACCATCACAGAAGGCAGTGCTAATCAGCTTAATCCCAAACATTTGGGTGTGTTAGATGCAACATGTGTGAGATGAATTTTAACTGCTTTTACAGCAATTTTTTCCTCCTAATTCTGCATTTCTCAGGATAGTTTGAAGTATGTTTCCTTTTCTGAACACATACCAGAAAGTCCATGGGGAAAAATAACCTGTGTTCAAATTTAAGAGTAAAATTGCCCTTCAGGGCTAGTATCCAAAATCTATAAAGAACTTATCAAACTCAACACCCAAAGAACAAATAATCCAGTCAAGAAATGAGTAGAAGACATGAACAGACATTTCTCCAAAGAAGACATCCAAATGGCCAACAGACACATGAAAAAATGCTCAACACCACTCGGTATCAAGGAAATACAAATCAAAACCACAACGGCTTAGTCAGAATGGCTAAAATTAACAAGTCAGGAAACAGCAGATGTTGGCAAGGATGCAGAGAAAGGGGAACAATCTTACACTGTTGGTGGGAATGCAAGCTGGTGCAGCCACCCTGGAAAATAGTATGGAGCTTCCTCAAATAGTTGAAAATAGAGCTACCCTACAACCCAGCAATTGCACTACTGGGTATTTACCCCAAAGATACAAATGTAGTGATCCAAAGGGGCACATGCGCCCCGATGTTTATAGCAGCAATGTCCACAATAGCCAAACTATGGAAAAAGCCCAGATGTCCATCAAAGATGAATGGATAAAGAAGATGTGGTGTATATATACATATATATACAATGGAATAGTACTCAGCCATCAAAAAAACAAAATCTTGCCATTTTCACTTGATCTTAGCCAAAAGGCCGAGAAGCAATTGAAATCTTGCCATTTTCAATGACGTGGATGGAACTCAGAGTATTAAGCTAAGTGAAATAAGTCAATCAGAGACAGACAATTATCATATGATCTCACTGATGTGTGAAATTTAAGAAACAAGGCAGAGGATCATAGGGGAAGAGTGGAAAAAATAAAACAAGATGAAACCAGAGAGGGAGACAAACCAACCATAAGAGACTCTTACTCATAGGAAACAAACTGAGGGTTGCTGGAGGGGAGGGAGTTGGGGGGATGGGGTCACTGGTGATGGACATAAGGAGGGCACGTGATGTAATGAGCACTGGGTATTATATAAGACTGATAAATCACTGACCTCTACCTCTGAAACCAATAATACATTATATGTTAATTAATTGAATTTAAATTTTAAAAATGGGAAAAAAATTGCCCTTCAGACTTTCAAATTCAAGATAGTGACTTGAGCTCACAGATGGACCTCTCATTCCCTAAATTCCATTGAAGGGGCCAAGAAAATCTGAAAACTAAAACCTCTGTTGCACAGCTGGAACACAGGGAA
The DNA here is from genome assembly GCF_004348235.1 of Phoca vitulina. Lineage (NCBI taxonomy): Eukaryota > Metazoa > Chordata > Mammalia > Carnivora > Phocidae > Phoca > Phoca vitulina. Next base: position 23,588,337 of record NW_022589710.1, read on the forward strand.
GTGTGCCAACAAAGAGTTAAGATGGCATTTCTGAAATAGACAGCAGAACTGTAAGTCCATTAGTACAGAAGAGCCAACCCCTTCCACAGGCAAAGGAGGGTCCCCTGAGGAGAAATGAGCCAATTTCTTCAACAAACCCTGGTAGGGACTTAGGAATCAAGTAGAACTCACACCAGACACTTTCTTCCTCTCTTTCTGGTCCCCTCCTTCTCTCCTCTAACTGCTACTATCACTTATTTATTTACTCAACAAACATTTGTTAGGCACCTCTTCTGAGGAAGGCCCTGTCCTAAGCACTGAGAATACAGTGATGAACAAGGCCAACGAGGTTCAGGCACTCGTGGAGCAAATATTCTAATAGGGAGACAAACAATAAAAATACCAGAAAATACCAAAGAATGATAAATGCTGTGAATGAAATAAAAGAGTGATTGGGTAGAAATTATCTGTGAGACTACTTTAAATTGGCTGGTCAAGGAAGACCTCTCTGAGTAAGTGATCTTTTAACTGAATATCAAGGAGTCAATGACGCAGAGGTTGGGGATAGCACTCCAGGCCGAGGAAACAGGTGGTACAAAGGCCCTGTGGCATGAACCAACATGGCACCCATGCTGTCTCAGCTTAGACATCACTTCCTCCAGTACATAATCCCAACACATTCTCTGTGGTTTCAAAGCTCCCAGCATTATCACACTCTATTACAGTTGTTTGCCGACTTGCCCGGTGCCTCCTCTGTAGTTATTCTCTAGGGTAGTGACCATGTTGTACTCTCGGCACCCAGCAACATCTAGATGTAGAAGATAACCAATGTTAGTGAATGAATTAATCATTACTCAAATGGAGTTCTGGTTCCTTCCACTGTAACATGTCACCTCTCCAATAAGTGAGGACTGTTATCAGAGAACTTTTTTTTTTCTGTTTCCTTCTTCCATCTTAGAATTTCCATCAGCTCATCTTTGGCTAATAATTAAATTTTTGTCCTCCTTATTAAGCGTTTGTATTTTGTTGCAAACAATGGTGAGAGAGATGTTGCCCGGTCTACTTTTGCTTTTAAATTATCAAGAAATAATCTCCCTGATTTTCTTAATTTTCCCCTATCATGACCTCTGTAAACAGCCACCAAAAATATCTCCATATACTTGTTTCTACCAACTCAATGACATCCTTCCCTAATTCCTCTTGCTGGTTTTTTTTTTCTTTTTTCAATAAAGCCCAATTTCTGACTTTATTATCATGATGAGTCTGATTTTTAAATCCCCAGTTACTTTCCTCAGATAATCACACCTTTATCATTCCACTCTGCTAGCAACTGCCTATATGTTGACTTTACCCTAGGTACACTATATTCAAATTCATCCACTCTGTAGTCCCCAGACCAAGTAATGCCACATTCAAACACAGCAACCAGAGTGCTCCCAGGTGTCTCTGTAATAAACATTGCAATCAAGTCCTTTGATTTTACTTTCCCAGCTTCCTAAGCTCATAACTCTCTTCTGCATATACAAGAGTCTAATAAAAGAGGGAAATTTGCAATGCCTATGGCACAGACACTCAGGGATGAGCAAGGGCAGGTATCACTCAAAAGTCTCACAGCATGCTGTCCGGTGCCTTCTGCTCCCACATCCCTCCACACACAATATCTCATTTGACGTTCATGGCAGAGTGTGGTGCATCTAAATGGTACTATTTATGATCTCTATTTAAAATGAAAAAAAAAAAAACTATGAAGCTCAGAAAGGTTAAGAGAATGGCCAAACACAGCTCACATTTGGAGGCATTTACTCAACAAACATTCATTAGCGCCTGCTGTATGCCAGGCCCTAGTCTAAGGGTTGGAGATAACAGCATTGAATGAGCTAAAAACCATCCCCACTCTCATGACACTTACATTCTAGTGGAGAGAGACAGATTATTTAAAAGTAGTCAATTAATCGAGAAGGTATTTTCACATTCAAAGTGTTATATATATTTTAAATATATATACCATGGGGGCGCCTGGGTGGCTCAGATGGTTAAGCCTCTGCCTTCGGCTCAGGTCACGATCCCAGGGTCCTGGGATCGAGTCCTGCATCGGGCTCCCTGCTCAGCGGGGAGCCTGCTTCTCCCTCTGCCACTGCCTCTCTCTATCTCTCTCTCTCTGACTCTCATGAATAAATAAAACATTAAAAAAAAAAAAAATATATATATATATATATATATATATATATATATATATACCATGATAGAGCACCTGGGCAGGAGTCACAAGTGCTACTTCAGATTGGGTGCTCAGAGAAGACCTCACAGAGTTGGCGAACTGAGACTGGGATGATGATGAGCCAGCCATGTGAAGATATGGGAGAAAAGAATTGCAGGCATGGGGAGAGTAAGTGCATAGGCCTGGCTGTGAGGTGGAAAAGAGCTTAGTGTTTGAGTGATAACAAGAAGAGACTGGTTCAGGGGCCAATAAATACAAAGTCAACACCCTCTGTGATTCTCTAGGTCTTTTCCTCATGGTCACAAGATGGCTGTGGTGGTTCCAGACATTATGTCTACGTTCATGGCAGAAAGAATGGGCAAGGGCCAGTGCCCTTCATCTCCTTTATCTCCTTCAACAAGAAATGGGAAAGGGGAAAAAAAAACCTTCTCAGAAATCCTCTAACAAAATTCAATTTGGTATTATTGGCCTGAAGTAGTTCATAAACACCCCCTACTCACCCATCCAGCAGTGAAGTAGGCTGAGAAAGGAAGGACTTGTCATAATTGGCTTGGATTAGTCTTGTCCCATCAGCTGGGGATATTGACATCCCCCAAAAAATCAAAATTCTGTTGGTAAGAAGGGGAGGAAAGGACAATTAGGTAGGCCATAATAACGACTGTCATTGGAAGGAGCCAAATAACACTGGGCCTTGTAAACCATGGCAAAGAGGCTAGATTGTTTCTAAATGCAAAGTTAAGTCCTGAAATATATAAGTAAAAGTGTGATGTGATCTTATTTGCATCTTTAAGAAATGACTGTGGTTGCCATGTGAAAAATGAATTGCAGAAGGCGAGAATATCAGCAAAGACAGTTTACTTGCAGTAGAACAGGGAAGAGATGATAGTGGCTTGACTAGGGTAGCAGCAGTAAAGATGTAGAGAGGTGAATGGACTCAAAACATATTTTTGGAATTTTGCTGCGATGACTTGCTGGCATACAGATGAGGGTCAAGGCAGGAAAGAAATAAACCAAAAGCTATGATCTGGACCTCATAGATCCATTATAAAAACATTTATAAAGAAGAGACTCTGAAAAACAGGCCCAAAAAGAAAAAAACACGAGGACTGTGCTTTAGCTATGTTAAGCCTGTGATGTCTATTAGACATCCAAGTAGCAATCTCAGACCACACTGAGGTGGACATTGTGGTGTGCTGCCCTGTTCCTTTGTCAAGATCAAGGTATGAATTCCCTCAGCCACCAAGAGTGATGGCTGCTGATAGCTCATAGTTCTGAGTTCCTCCCTGGACATTGCCCATCGCCCAAGGAAATGACCCCTTCCAAGCTTACACCTTCTCCTTTAATGGCTCACGTCCAACGATTGGCTGATGCAGGGGTGCAATGACCTGGCTCCCTTGCCTCCATTTGGAACTACTCTGAAGGGCCATTCTGTACCAGATGTCCCCTATGAGACTGGCCAAGGCCTTTGCTGTGACAATGTGGCTTGTCTTCTCTCTCCGCCCAAACTTGCTTCCTTCACTTCCTCTCGAGTAGTGTTCCTAAGACCACTTCCCAATGAACTTTCTGCATCTAAATCTCTTTCTCAGAATGTTTCCCAGGAAACCTGACCAAAGACACTTGGTGCCAGGAGCAACTGAGAAAGCAGAATCTAAAATAGGACTTTGAAGCTTGTCCACCTGTGGACTGGCTGCCAATAAAGATTCCATCTCTGCCCCTGGCATTCGGTAGGAGTGCAATTGTTAAAATCTTCACTGGTAGTGAATGAGGATGGAGGATGGAATACTGGTGGAAGGAAATGCACTGATAGGTGTATAATTTCATTTGAGAGGTAGTAATTTAAGGGCAATGGAATCAGATGGTTATTGCTGGGTACTATCAATGTACTGGAGAAAGACAACGAAAAGCTGAGGGTAATTAATCACTAACTCAAAGTGAATTATGAAAATCAAAGGTCCTAGGTGATAGCATATAAAAATATTTTCATCTCCTGCAGCCAAAAGATCTATAAAAAGCTAAGAATTAGTCTCAGTACCTAATTACAAGGAGAGAAGAGGTCAAGCAAGACTTCAACCCTATCTTGCTTGTCAAGTCTACTTGTCAAGATCAGAGTTCTGGCTGGGAAGATTCCTAAAAATTGGGATGTAGACATCTATGCTAATGCACTTTAAAACCTTAAAACCCAAACCCCCCTACAGAAGTGTCCCATTCCCCTATGTTGGAGACTAGAATTTCCCCCTTGTTTGCAATTAATGCAGAGACCTCTACCTCGCAGGACAGCATGAGCCCCATGCTCCCTAATCTACCTGCAGTACCTCCCTTCCTCATCAGTAACTAAGACCAGTAACTAAGAACAAGTCAAAACATAACCTAGCCAGAAAATACTGGGCCTATTAGAAGGAAAATCACCATACCCTGAAGAAGCTACAGGAACTAGTCAACATTTACCAGCAGGATCCAGGAGCATATGTATGCGGCCAGATCCAGAGGGAGCTTGAATGGGAGAGATTGGGGGATGAAACATAAACCTGTAAATCGGATATAGGATTTAACACCCTTGCAAGGGACCTAGGAAATGGGACAAGACTGCTGCTGATCTAGCTCTTGGATCCTGGAAAAATTGATGGCCCAAACTAAGTGACACAGAACTTCCAGAATTGCTAGATGATAGGAAAGAGATCAAAGGACTCAGAGAAGTGGGTAAACTAATAAGATACAGAAAATAATGGTTGATAGAACACAGTGTCCACAGGCACAAGGCAGCTAACAGACAATGAGGGTATTTCTCATCTATGAATTTTTTTCTAAATCAAGAACAGATAATCTAGAGGATGAGGGAAACTTCCCTATTCAAAATTTATGATCCCTTGTCTAATTTCTGGACATGAGCCTGTTTTTCAAACCCAGAACCCATTGACTGAAAGATAGACTGGGTCCCCAGGAGGAAAGGCCCTGAGCCACCAACGTAAATGTCTATGGTGATAATTACCCCAGTCCGTTGCCAAATGGACCAATGATCATTTACTCAGGTAACCATACATTGGCTAAAAGGAAATACCAAGACATTTTCAAGACTGCTGGACACGAGCTCCAAGTTGACATTGACACTTAGAGACCAGAAACATCATAATGGCCCCGCCATTAGAATAGCAATGGAAGGGGGTCAGATCATAAATAGTTTTATTCCAAGTCCACCTCACAATGAAGTCATTGGATCCAGGGACCTACCCAGTGGTCATTTCTCTGGTCCCCCCAAAACATAAACATAATAGTTGACAGAATCTCCAGTACATTGTTTTTTGTTTGGGGGAGGAGTACCCTCTGAGGTAAGAGCTGTCATAATGTGGGAGGCCAAGAGGGACCTTCTGAGCTGCACTCCCCAAATTGGTTAAGATAGTAAAATGAAAGTAAGTAGAATAGTGTGGAAGGAATGGTGAAGATCTAGTGCACCTTAAAGCCCTAAAGGGGGCAGGGGTCATCACTTTTATCATATGCCCATTTGTTCATTAATTGGCCTTTACAAGAACTGAATGAATCATGGAGGATGACAGGGGACTACTGTAAACTCAACCAAACTCAACTGTGGCCCTAGTTGCAGCTTGTTGTGTCAGACATGGTATCATTATTAGAGCAGATCAACAAGACCTCAAGTACCTTATATACAGAGACGAGGCCAATGCAAATTTTTTTCCATCCCTACTGAGAAGGATCAGAAACATTTTGTATTTACGTGGGATGGACAATAATATACCTTTACCATCTTGCCTCAGAGCTAAGCTAATTCCCACTCTCAGTCATGATAGACTCAAAGAGCCTTTACCATTTAGGTATGACATTCAAAACGTCACATTAGTCCACTATATCAGTGGTAGCATGTTAATTTTATCAGATGAGCAAAAAATGAGTAGTCTATGACATTGGAACCACCCATGCTAGAAGGAGCAGGGAACCATCATGACTGGAACTAATACTTATTCTAAGTATGGGCTTCCCACTGCCACCTGCAGGACCTTAACCAGCACCCCCGTTTGAGCATATGTAAGGGATGCACAGAATGGTTGAGCCACTGACATGGGATCCCACATTCTGTCACATTGGGCCAAAGAGCCTACTTTACAGTATCGCACACTGCCGTGTCTTAGAAGCTGCTGGCATGACAGAACAATGGAATGGTCATTGAAAACACAGCTGAGGTGCCAGCCATGAGATGATACCTGGAGAACATGGGGTGCCATCCTCAAGGAAGCACTATTACCCTAAATCAACCCCAATTATATGATGCTGTTTCCCCATCAGGTAGAAAATAAGAGTATGGGACTCAAAGGAAAGAAGTAGGAGTGACCCCTCTCACCATAATTTCCAGGAACCGTTTGTGAAATTTGTGCTTCCCATGCCTGGAACTCTGGGTCCCACAGGTTTGAAGGAGAATATTTCCACCAGAGGACACATCAAAAGTTACATTAACCTGTAAGCTATAGCTGCCACTCAGTTTTAGGTTCCTTCTGCCAAGAGACCAGCAGGCAAGGAAAGGAAGCCGTCATCCCAACAGGGGTGATGGACCCCTGTCAATCACCAGATGAGAAGGATGAGGTATGGGTGCTGGAGGACAACAGGGACAGGGAAGAATTAGTCAGCACCCAGGTGGTCCACAGGGGTGTTTGGGTCCTCTCTTGTTCATTTTTGACAGTAAATGAACAAGTACAGCCACCATGACCTTAGAAGGGCATAGTGACCAGGGGCTCAGACCCCCTTGGGATGAAGGTCTAGGTCACCCCGCCAGGTCAGCCACCTACACCAGCAAAAGCACTGAGAAGGAGAGGAACCTAGAGAGAGATGATGGTACCAGTAGCAGCCCTGAGACCGACGGCAGCTATAGAGGTTGTTGTTTACATCACTGACCTTTCACTTGTAAGTTTCCCCAGGAAAAAAGAACCACAGCGAATCTTAAAAGAGCTGAGCTCAGAAGGAGAAAATTTATTATATGAAGCAAATGGATGCAAGTGGCATGGGACGTGGAATTCGATGGGTACTCTGGTGCACCACCAGATCTCCCCTCCTGGAACAAAAATGCTCATTTTGTCCCAGGTGGCAGGCATTCTGACCACTCACAGCTGAGTCTTCAGGAACCGCCTGCTGCTAAAGGGAGCTGCCTAGATCCCAGGTTACTTCTCCTTAGGCTTTCATCGCCATGCTACTTCAACTTCTCCTTCTGCCCAAGAGTTTTTTCTTTACTCTCTCACTGGGGCTATCCCCAGGCTCACTCCTCAATAAACAGATCTGCTTGCAAATCTCCATGTCAAGGTTGGTTTCCTAGGGAACCCTCCACCCTCTTCCTTCCCCACTCTCCTCTTCTCCCTCCTCTTCCCTCCCCTTAAGAAACACCAACTCACTTCTTTAGGTTCAAAGTTGCAAGACTAAAACAGAACACTTGGGTGTCTCAGTCAGTTAAGCAGCCAATTCTTGATTTAGGCTCAGGTCATGATCTCAGGGTCCTGGGCTCAAGCCCCACGTGGTCAGCTCTGCACTCAGTGGGGAGTCTGCCTTGTCCCTCTCCCTCTGCTCCTCCACCCCCCATCAGGCTCCTAGAGGAGTCTGCTTGAGATTCTCTCTCTCCCTCTCCCTCCCCCGGCACACTCGGTCACGCGCGTGCTCTCTCTCTCTCAAATAAATAAAATCTTTAAAAGAAAAAAAAAAAAGACTAAAACATGAAGAAAGAGACTTAATGCATTTGTTTTTAGTGAATAGGTTAGCAGCCAGCCTGGTTAAAAGCAGAGAGGCCCCAGTTAGCACCACTGACATAACATTCAAAAGCAAGAGTCCACCAGTCATCTTCTTCCGGGTGTGGAAAGAATTTTTAAGCTCAAGAGAAAAGAGTGAGAATGCAATGAAATTTCTAATTGTATGAATAAAGTAAATAAAAGTGAAAATTAAATAAGGACTCATTAATAGTTTTTTTTGGGAGGAGGGGAGTTGTCACATAAAGGAAACTATATTTGCCGCAAATGAGATCACAGGGCATAACCGCCAAAGCGTTGACTCCTGGACTCATTCATAGTTTAATAAGAAATTAGCTCAGAAGTCCTGAAAGAATATACACAAAATGTTGAAAATAACTGACATGCTGAGACTAAAGGTGATTTTTTAAGTATTTTCATTCATGTCTTTTCCATATTGGCTAAATTTTTAATTAACAATGAAGCTGTTTTAGATTGGTGGTTGCGGGGGGGGGGCGTAAAATGGGTGAAGGAGGTCGAAAGGTACAAATTTTCAGTTACAAAATAAATAAGTCCTAGGGATGTAATGTGCAGGGTGGAAACTCTAGTTATTAACACTGTATTGCATGTTTGAGTTGCTAAGAGAGTAGATCTTAGAAGTTCTCATTACAAGAAAAAACATCCTGTAGGCATGTATGGTGACAGATGTTAACTAGATTTATTGTAGTGATCGTTTTGCAATATATACATTGAATCATTACATTGTACACCTGAAACTAATATAATGTATGTCAATTATACCTCAATTTTAAAAATGATGCTATTTTAACTTTGAAAAAATTTTAAGACCTTCTTAACCCTAAATATGTTTATTTCAAATTGTTTGACTCTTTATATAAAATGTATTTGGATATAAAAGGTCTAGAAAGTTATACATAGACATAAATTCATATCCTGCTGATGACCAAGTTCCTTGAAAAGTCGTCCTCAGGGCTCTCTCCTCCCTCTCCAAGTTTACCACACATCTTTCTCCATCTCTACCACCGCAGCTCAAGTTCAAGACCTCACCACTCAGACTCCCCTTGTCTTCCACCTGAGCCACTTTGGCAAGCCCTAAGTCCTTCCTCTCTTCTTCAGGCTCGTCCCCCTGCATCTCTTCACAAGGCCAGAGATCACACCCCTTCGGAGGCTTCTCAGATAACCTTCCATCTCCCTCTCCAACTTCACCCCCAGCTCTCCAGACCACACTGCTGCTGGCTCCATACTGCAAAAACATGCTGTTTTGCTCAAATTTCTGCAGGGAGTCCATTTATTTGTCAGTTTGTTTCCATTCATTCTAAAAAGAAACGAAATGGCTACTTTTTTCTTCCTATATCAGCAGAAAAACAGTCAGAGGTGATCAGGGCAGCACTGAGGGGAAGAGGGAGTTGGGAAAGAAAGAAAGGACAGAGGATGCTGATACTTATGAGAGTGGATAAGAATAGCCCCTGCCCTGCAAAATTTGGAGCCTTTTCTAAAAGACTATTCTTTGAATAGGGATTCCTAATATAAGAGAGTTAAGCATGAAGCCTAGTTGACAGCTAAACAGAACTGTGATGGAAATACGGCTTGTGTTACCAGGCCCTCCACCTTTTAGCACTTCCTCGCAACTGCCAATTCAACTTGAATTTCTCAGGTTCCCCTCCACAGAATATTACTTTGTCATGAGCTATTGGTAGGTACAAGATAAAAGGGTCTGTGCTAAAGTGTGGGAAACACTGCTCAGAGTCACACCCCTGGAAACAAATATTAATCTCTTAGAGTTCTGAAGAGATCACTTCATTGCCAAATAAGTGAAAGGCTAGTTGAGCATATTTAAGTGATGAGTCCCAAAAGTGTTTAAAATACTTATATTTTTTGACTCAGCAATTCCAAGTGTATGACTTTATCCTAAAGAAACAATCATGAACATGTGCACAGATTTTGCTAACAGGGTGTTTATTCCCCGTGTTGTATATTTAATAAAATAAACCAGGAATTACATAAAAGCCCAGTAGAGTAGGGGGTTGGTTATATAAAGTATGGCATATCCCAGGCGCCTGAGTGGCTCAGTCAGTTAAGCATCTGCCTTTGGCTCGGGTCATGATCCCAGGGTCCTGGGATCAAGCCCCAAGTCCAGCTCCCTGCTCAACAGGGAGTCTGCTTCTCCCTCTGCCCCTCCCCCTCCCTCTGCTGGTTCTCTCTTCTCTCTCTCTCTCTCTCTCTCTCGCGCGCGCGCGCGCGCGCGCAAATAAATAAATAAAATCTTAAAAAAAAGTATGGCCTATCCATGTAATTGAATATCATGCAGACAAAAGCAATGATAAAGAACATCTGATGGCATGGGAAAATGTTAATAAAATTTTAAGAGGAAAAAGCTTATACTTGAATACAAAAGGATAACTCCCTTTCTAAAATTAAACATTATCCAAGCAGGAAAAGATGAGAAGACCTTATAACTGGAGTTTCAAACCCAAATATCTCAGGGTACAGGCAGATAAACCAAGCAGGGTTTTCTTTCCTAAGGAGAGCAGTGCCTACTCAGCCCCGAGCCCTGACGTGCCAGAATGCAGGTCACATGATGCCAATGTTCCAGATTTCAGAAGAAGCTAGAAATATTTCAGACAGAAATATGTGTGTTTGTGAGAAATCACCCATTTTTTTATGTAGAAACTCTAACTCAAAAAAATGGAAATAAAACCACTGTTAGCAGCTCTGACTTATGCAGAATGTCAACAGTGGTTATATCAGGTAAGTTTTATTTCTTTTATTTTCTTTTTTATGCTTTTTCCATATTTTCTGCAATGAAAAATAAATCATTTTTAATGAAAAATACATCTTGGTTGAATTTTTAACAGTGCAATTGTTATCATTGCCACTGAGAATAAGAGGAAAGTTAGAATTTAAGAACTTAGGCTAGAAATGGTAAAGTATAAACCAACCTATATAATGGCAATATGAAGCATAACATTTACACAAAGTGTTAGAAAAGTAGTGTACTTCTTTCCTGTCCTTGGAGCCACCTGGAAAAAAAAAATCTCTAGCATTTTTACAGATTCTTTCCTTCTATTCAAAACATTGGCAATATTACAAATACAAACAACCTAAGGTCATGGGAAGTTGTATTATAGTAATTTTTCTGTAAAAACCATAAGAAAAAAAGATCCATCTATCCAAAATACAATTTTCCAAACTGAGTTCCTCTGCAGTTCCATGGTCAAATCAAATTGGAAAGTACTGCATCCCTATCTCCCTCAAGAGTCCAACACATATTGACAAGACAACGCTCTGACCTGTCCTGCGGTTTAAGCTCATGTGCGCACACACACACAACCAGGTGGCTTTGTTTAGCCAGACAGTCTCAAACCGATTTGTCTATAGAACTCTCTTCTATGGAGCATCTATTACTATCCCATACATGCTCGTATTCCTTAAGACACAAATTAGAAAATATAGAATGAGTCAAGAACAGAAAGAAAAAAAAAAAAACCCTCCCTTTGAAATCCATTCTGTATAACTGATCATTTGCGGTGAACTTCCAAATTACATTGTCAACCTTTCTTAAAGAGGTATACAGATTTCTGGTATTTAGAAACTCAAGGAACAAAGAACTGGCTCTTAGGAGATTGACCCAGCCACTCGAGGTAAGGTGTACCTAGAAAATCCACACATTAAAGGGTCCCTTGAGGTCAGATTTTGGAGTCTAATAACAAAATGATACTGAACTCAAAATCAGTGGGGGTCAGCTGTGGAGCAAAGTGAAAGACGGCCTGGAAATGGCTTTCCTTTTTCCTTTCTTTTTTTTTTTTTTATGGCTTTCCTTTTTTGAACAATTTCACTTAGACCTCAGTTAACAGGACTTCTACTTAGCGTGATGGTAAACATAAACTGCATCATTTTCTTTTAAAAGAAAACAACTATTGAAGCTCCAAGTCAGGCTCAGGCACTCTAGCTCAACATCAAAGCCATCCCCCTTGAGTCAGTTGTTTTAAAATAGACTCTACCTTCCAAAAAGGGCTGATATTTGACTATTAGTTTCTTCACCTACCACAGCTGCCTGGAGAGCGCCTAGTGGGGATCAGACAGCAACACCATCTCTTCACCGCCTCTCTCCCCTCCCCTACCTCCCCTCTCCCCTCCCCTACCTCCCCTCCCAGCCTCCTCTCCCTCCCCCTGTCTGTATTCTGCTGGTTCCCATCATCACCTGAGACAGGGAGCATGGCCAACTGAACTGTTAGGTTTGTGCTTGCATGTGTCAACTTACAATATGGAATCTTCACACTGATTACTATTCATTTAAAATGTATTGTTTTGTCTGCAAAGGATAATACACCATGTTGATATCTGAGGGCTTCCTTCCAACAGACCCCCCTCAGCAGAGATCCAGCTCAGCCTGCTTTCCCCCTCAGCTAAGCACCAGCTGTTACTCCTCTCCTAGTGAAATTGGGCAGCATCTTCCACAGGGCAAAGTTTTTTCTTTCCAGGGGATTTTATTTGGGGTTTTTCCTGTTTCTGACTTTTCCAGGAAATACACTATTCCCGGCTGATCTGCCATTGGCTTGCAAAGTTCAGAAAATGGCCCCAGGAGAACTCAGCCTCTTTGCTTTTGTTTGTTTGTTCACTGATTCTAAGAAAACAAACCTTGTCAACCACTTGTTTCAGAAAGGGCACAGCCACTAAAATACACTGAAAATCCAAAAGACATTAAGAATTTTTCAGGGCCAGGAAAAAAAACACCTTTTTCAAGGACCCCAGTACATACAGAGAAGATAAGAACCCTATAGTCTTTGTCCCATAATGAGCTTAAGTGAAAGCAATTTTCCAACCTAGAGCTCTCTCCGTGGTTTACCTCAGAAAAAGCCTACGGTTTTTTTTTTCCCTTTGAATCATGTTCCCCTTCTCATTCAGTTGATAGAGCCATCTGATGTTGAAAGGGCTCTTCAAAATGCATGTGAACAGCCTTTGGAGAATTCTTGGAACACCGATCTAAACGTGAGTCTTAATAACAGGAAAGTTTCATTAGCTGTAAACAAATTCCAATGCCAAATTCCAAGTAGTAAGAACTCACGTCCTTGTCGTCATCGGCCCCTGAAGTCAATCAAGGGCAGGTTAGAGTTTGACCGTTCACACATTTCCATCCCTCACCATTTAAATATCAGAAACAGCTACTACTGGACAAAGGAGACCGTGGGCTGTCACAACTAAAGTCAGCTCTCTACTACTCTTGTCCAATCCTAACACAAGAAGTGCAAAAATATCCATGGTCCCCATCTTTCAAAGAAATTCCTATCATGAAGTCACAGCTCCAGGTTCCCCACGTGCGAGTGTAGCTCTGTGAACACACAGGGGAGGATGTCATCAGGGCTTGCATCCTTTTTCCCATTTGCATCATTAAATTTTTTCCATCAAAGAAACAGACCTTGGGGCACCTGGCTGACTCAGCTGGTAGAACATGCGACTCTTGATCTCTCGGTCGTGAATTCAAGCCCCACACTGGGCGTGGAACCTACTTAAACACACACACACACACACAGAAACAGACCTTAAAGCCCTAGGAGACATAGGTAGGAATTGGGTCAAAAGGAACAGACTGACTGGTGTGATTTTCCATCTTTCACTATTAAGTCCAAAAACAAACTACTTTGGGTTTGGGTTTCACTTGAGGTTTTTCTTTTCTCTTGCCCTTTCAGGGAGATTCTGAATCCTCTACTGACTGCAACATTGTGTTGCAAAAATCCAGAAAATGAACTCTGGAGAACTCTAAGTCTTTGCTTTTTGTTTGTTTTTGTTTGTTTGCTAATTGAATTTCTGGTAAATAACCTCTTGTCACTAAGAGGTCACAACCACTAGAATACAATAACAAAGTTTTACAGTAACTCTCACCAGTTGACCATTTGATTCTCCTATTCTGACTTATGTTAACTTCTTGCTAACCATGATAATTGAACTAACCAAGCATGCTGGGCACTTACTAGGTGCATCTTACTGTCTCACAAAAATTCCATTTAATCCACATAGATCCTCCCTCACCTGGGGGGGTAGGGAAGTACAGTGCAAGTTTTGAGCTAAGACAAAAGCTGCCATTGGTCCTATATGTCCACCACTCTCAAACCTACCTTCCAATCCACACTTTTCCTGGGTCAAAGACCCAAACATCCAATTCAACTTGGTTATCCCACAAGCACCCCAAACTCAGTTTCTCCAAAGCTTAATTTATCTTTTCTACCAACTTCTATTCTTCCTCTGTTGTCTATAGTAGTAAATGGCATCAACATCCACAGAGGACCAAAACCAGAAACCAAAGAATCATCATCAACTCTTCCCTTCCCCTCTACTGCCAGGACCGCCATAACATTCCGCTCTGTTGGACTAACCCTTAGGCAGGTTTCTTCCCTTTTTTTTTTTTCTTTTATGTTCAGTTAGCCACTGTATAGTACATCATGAGTTTTTGACATAGTGTTCAATGATTCATTAATTGCATATAACACCCAGTGCTCATCACAACCCCTGTCCTCCTTAATACCCATTACCCGGTTATCCCATCCCCCTACACTCCTCCCCTCTGAAACCTTCAGTTTGTTTCCCCGAACTCATGGTTCATCTCCCTCTCTGATTTCTTCCCATTCAGTTTTCCCTCCATTCCCCTATGGTCCCCCATGCTATTCCTTATGTTCCACATATGAGTGAAACCATATGATAATTGTCTTTCTCTGCCTGACTTATTTCACTTAGCATAATCCCCTCCAGTTCCATCCATGTTGATGCAAATGGTGGGTATTCATCTTTTCTGATGGCTGAATAATATTCCATTGTATATATGGACCACATCTTCTTTATCCATTCGTCTGTTGAAGGGCATCTCAGCTCCCTCTACAGTTTGGCTATTGTGGACATTGCTGCTATGAACATTAGGGTGCATGTGCCCCTTCTCTTCACTATGCCTGTATCTTTGGGGTAAATACCTAGTAGTGCAACTGCTGGGTCGTAGGGTAGCTCTACTTTTAACATCTTGAGGAAACTCCATACTGTTTTTCAGAACGGCTGTACCAGCTTGCATTCCCACAAACAGTGTAGGACGGTTCCCCTTTCTCCACATCCTCACCAACATTTGTTGTTTCCTGTTTTGTTAATTTTTGCCATTCTGACTGGTGTAAGGTGGTATCTCAGTATGCTTTTGATTTGTATTTCCCTGATGGCTAGTGATGTTGAACATTTTTTCATGTGTCTGTTAGCCATTTGTAACTCTTTTTTGGAGAAGTGTCTATTCATGTCTTCTGCCCATTTTTTGACTGGATTATTTGTTTTTTGGGTGTTGAGTTTGAGAAGTTCTTTATAGATCTTGGATACCAGCCCTTTATCTGTATTGTCATTTGCAAATATCTTCTCCCATTCTGTGGGTTGCCTCTTAGTTTTGTTGACCATTTCCTTTGCTGTGCAGAAGCTTTTTATCTTGATGAAGTACCAAATGTTAATTTTTGCTTTTGTTTCCCTTGCCTCTGGAGATGTGTTTTGAAAGAAGTTGCTGTGGCTGTTGTCAAAGAGGTTACTGCCTATGTTCTCCTCTAGGATTTTGATGGATTCCTGTCTCACATTGAGGTCTTTCATCCATTTAGAGTTTATCTTTGTGTATGGTGTAAGAGAATGGTCCAGTTTTATTTTCTATATGTAGCTGTCCAATTTTCCCAGCACCACTTATTAAAGGGACTGTCTTTTCTCCATTGGATATATTTTCCTGATTTGTCACAGATTGGTTGACCACAGAGTGGAGGGTCCATTTCTGGAGTCTCTAATCTGTTCCATTGGTCTAAATGTCTGTTTTTGTGCCAATACCATGCTGTCTTGGTGATCACAGCTTTATAATATAGCTTGACATCAGGTTTCTTCCTGACTCAAGGTCATGATCCCCCTTTCTTAGAACATTTCCTTTAGAAAACAGTATCGTACACTCTTTCTGTGCCCCTTTGAGATGAATGTAAATCTCTAAAAACTTCTTGCCAGTTTTACAATCTAGGATGGTCTTTCTCCAGGACCTGGGAACACTCTCTTTGAAATGTAATCATCAAAAAGAGTACCCCTACCTCCCACTATCTGCAGGAGGGGAGGAGCCTAACTTCAGCTAGCTCCTTGCTCCAAGTTACAGAATTACCACCTGGCACAAAGATACAGGGGATCTTGCTTTTTCTTTGGGTAAAGACAGTCAGTAAACACAAATGACCTGAGTTCTCCCTCCCACCCCAGCTCTTAGGAATCCTCCGACACTTTGTTTTGGGGAAGTGGAGTTCAGAGTGGGTTCTGCTCTCTCTACCCCTATCACAGTAGCTTTGAATAAAGTCTTCCTTGCCCTCATGCCATGGCCCAGTCTTTCATTAGTGCTGCCAGCTCACTCATCTGGATGATTATACTCCTTTCCCAACCAGTCTCCCTGATTGCAGTCTTCCTCTTTCCAATCCCTTCCTTACATGGTTGCAGCCAAAATAGTTCAAAAACATGACATTTAATCATAAATTATTCCTACTTAAACATCCTTACATCCACATTTCCCTGCGACAGTCCCGGTATATGCTTACTGTCCCAGATTAATTAAAATTACTAACTGCCTCCTTTATTCTTACAAGAGTCCCAGTTTAGAAAACAATGACACCTTAGTATGGAATCTAAAAGCCAACCTCTGACTTCATCTACCTCCACTCTTCTACACACACTACACTCCAACCACAACAAACTGCTTATGCCAGTGGACAGTAATGCCAGCTGCATGTTAAAATATATACATATTATATTAAAATATAACATATATGATTAAGCTTAATAACAGACTAAATAAATCTGACTCTCTGGGGGTGGCCCTTAAGTATTCATAGATTTTTAAAAGCCTCCCATGTGGACTTTAACAGCCCCCTCACTGAAATGGACAGATTATCTAAGCAAAAGATCAACAAGGAAATAAAGACTTTAAATGACATACTGGACCAGATGGACTTCACAGATATATTCAGAGGATTTCATCCTAAAGCAACAGAATACACATTCTTCTCTAGTGCCCATGGAACATTCTCCAGAATAGATCACATCCTAGGTCACAAATCAGGTCTCAACTGGTACCAAAAAATTGGGATCATTCCCTACCTATTTTCAGACCACAGTGCTTTGAAACTAGAACTCAATCACAAGAGGAAAGTCAGAAAGAACTCAAATACATGGAGGCTAAAGAGCATTCTTCACTAAAGAATGAATGGGTCAACCAGGAAATTAAAGAATTTTAAAAAATTCATGGAAACTAATGAAGAATGAAAACACAACTGTTCAAAATTTTTGGGATGCAGCAAAGGCAGTCCTAAGAGGAAAGTATATAGCAATACAAGCCTTTCTCAAGAAACAAGAAAGGTCTCAAATACACAACCTAACCCTACACCTAAAGGAGCTAGAGGAAAAACAGCAAATAAAGCCTAAACCCAGCAGGAGAAGAGAAATAATAAAGATCAGAGCAGAAATCAATGAAATAGAAACCAAAAGAACAGTAGAACAGATCAATGAAACTAGGAGCTGGTTCTTTGAAAGAATTAACAAGATTGATAAACCCCTGGCCAGACTTATCAAAAAGAACAGAGAAAGGACCCAAATCAACAAAATCATGAATGAAAGAGGAAAGATCACAACCAACACCAAAGAAATACAAACAATTATAAGAACATATTATGAGCAACTCTATGCCAGCAAATTAGATAACCTGGAAGAAATGGATGCATTCCTAGAGATGTATCAACTACCAAAACTGAACCAGGAAGAAATAGAAAACCTGAACAGACCTATAACCACTAAGGAAATTGAAGCAGTCATCAAAAATCTCCCAACAAACAAAAGCCCAGGGCCAGATGGCTTCCCAGGGGAATTCTACCAAACATTTAAAGAAGAATTAATATCTATTCTTCTGAAACTGTTCCAAAAAATAGAAATGGAAGGAAAACTTCCAAACTCGTTTTATGAGGCCACCATTACCTTGATCCCCAAACCAGACAAAGACCCCATCAAAAAGGAGAATTACAGACCAATATCCTCGATGAACATGGATGCAAAAATTCTCACCAAAATACTAGCCAATAGGATCCAACAGTACATTAAAAGGATTATTCACCACAACCAAGTGGGATTTATCCCTGGGCTGCAAGGTTGGTTCAACATTCGCAAATCAGTCAATGTGAAACAATACATTAACAAAAGAAAGAACAAGAATCATATGATCCTCTCAATAGATGCAGAAAAAGCATTTGACAAAGTACAGCATCCTTTCTTGATCAAAACTCTTCAGAGTATAGGGATAGAGGGTACATACCTGAATATCATAAAAGCCATCTATGAAAAACCTACAGCAAATATCATTCTTAATGGGGAAAAACTGAGAGCTTTTCCCCTAAGGTCAGGTACGCAGCAGGGATGTCCACTATCACCGCTGCTATTCAACATAGTATTAGAAGTCCTAGCCACAGCAGGGCAGCCACTCTGGAAAACAGTATGGAGGTTCCTCAAAAAGTTGAAAATAGAGCTACCATATGATCCAGCAATTGCACTACTGGGTATTTACCCCAAAGATACGAAAGTAGGGACCCGAAAGGGTACGTGCACCCCGATGTTTATAGCAGCAGTGTCCACAATAGCCAAACTGTGGAAAGAGCCAAGATGTCTATCAACAGATGAATGGATAAAGAAGATGTGGTATATATATACAATGGAATATTATGCAGCCATCAAAAGGAATGAGATCTTGCCATTTGCAACGACGTGGATGGAACTGGAGGGTATTATGCTGAGCGAAATAAGTCAAACAGAGAAAGACATGTATCATATGACCTCACTGATATGAGGAATTCTTAATCTCAGGAAACAAACTGAGGGTTGCTGGAGTGGGGGGTGGGGTGGGAGGGATGGGGTGACTGGGTGATGGACACTGGGGAGGGTATGTGCTCTGGTAAGCGCTGTGAATTGTGCAAGACTGTTGAATCTCAGATCTGTACCTCTGAAACAAATAATGCAATATATGTTAAGAAAGAAAAAAAGAAGAAGAAGAATGTAGCAGGAGGGGAAGAATGAAGGGGGGGAAATCAGAGGGGGAGAAGAACCATGAGAGACGATGGACTCTGAAAAACAAACTGAGGGTTCTAGAGGGGAGGGGGGTGGGAGGATGGGTTAGCCTGGTGATGGGTATTGAGGAGGGCACGTTCTGCATGGAGCACTGGATGTTATGCACAAACAATGAATCATGGAACACTATATCTAAAACTAATGATGTAATGTATGGGGATTAACATAACAATAAAAAAATTAAAAAAAAAAAAAAGAAGTCCTAGCCACAGCAATCAGACAACAAAAAGAAATAAAAGGCATCCAAATCAGCAAAGAAGAAGTCAAACCCTCACTGTTTGCAGATGATATGATAGTCTATGTGGAAAACCCAAAAGACCCCACCCCAAAACTGCTAGAACTCATACAGGAATTCAGTAAAGTGGCAGGATATAAAATCAATGCACAGAAATCAGTGGCATTCCTATACACCACCAACAAGACAGAAGAAAGAGAAATTAAGGAGTCGATCCCATTTACAATTGCATCCAAAACCATAAGATACCTAGGAATAAATCTAATCAAAGAGGCAAAGGATCTGTACTCAGAAAACTATAAAATACTCATGAAAGAAATTGAGGAAGACACAGAGAAATGGAGAAACGTCCCATGCTCATGGATTGGAAGAACAAATATTGTGAAGATGGCAATGCTACCTAGAGCAATCTACACATTCAATGCAATCCCCATCAAAATACCATCCACTTTTTTCAAGGAAATGGAACAAATAATCCTAAAATTTGTATGGAACCAGAAAAGACCCCGAATAGCCAGAGGAATGTTGAAAAAGAAAAGCAAAGCTGGGGGCATCACAATTCCAGACTTCCAGCTCTATTACAAAGTTGTCATCATCAAGACAGTATGGTACTGGCACAAAAACAGACAGATAGATCAATGGAACAGAACAGAGAGCCCAGACAGATGGTTAAGCCTCTGCCTTCGGCTCAGGTCATGATCCCGGGGTCCTGGGATCGAGCCCCGCATCAGGCTCCCTGCTCCGCGGGAAGCCTGCTTCTCCCCCTCCTTCCTGCTCAAGCTCTCTCTCACTATCTCTGTCTCTCTCAAATAAATAAATAAAATATTAAAAAAAAAAAAAAAAAAAGAACAGAGAGCCCAGAAATGGACCCTCAACTCTATGGTCAACTAATCTTTGACAACGCAGGAAAGAATGTCCAATGGAAAAAAGACAGTCTCTTCAACAAATGGTGTTGGCAAAATTGGACAGCCACATGCAGAAAAATGAAAATGGACCATTTCCTTACACCACACACAAAAATAGACTCAAAATGGATGAAAGACCTAAACGTGAGACAGGAGTCCATCAAAATCCTAAAGGAGAACACAGGCAGCAACCTCTTCGACCTCAGCTGCAGCAACTTCTTCCTAGAAGCATCGCCAAAGGCAAGGGAAGCAAGGGCAAAAATGAACTATTGGGACTTCATCAAGATAAAAAGCTTTTGCACAGCAAAAGAAACAGTCAACAAAACCAAAAGACAACCAACAGAATGGGAGAAGATATTTGCAAATGACATATCAGATAAAGGGCTAGTATCCAAAATCTATAAAGAACTTATCAAACTCAACACCCAAAGAACAAAGAATCCAATCAAGAAATGGGCATAAGACGGGCGCCTGGGTGGCTCAGTTGGTTAAGCGACTGCCTTCGGCTCAGGTCATGATCCTGGAGTCCCTGGATCAAGTCCCGCATCAGGCTCCCTGCTCGGCAGGGAGTCTGCTTCTCCCTCTGACCCTCCCGACCCTCCCCCCTCTCATGTACTCTCTCTCTCAAATAAATAAATAAAATCTTTAAAAAAAAAAAAAAGAAAGAAAGAAATGGGCATAAGACATGAACAGACATTTTTCCAAAGAAGACATCCAAATGGCCAACAAACATATGAAAAAGTGCTCAACATCGCTCAGCATCGGGGCAATCCAAATCAAAACCTCAATGAGATACCACCTCACACCAGTCAGAATGGCTAAAATTAACAAGTCAGGAAACGACAGATGTTGGCAGGGATGCGGAGAAAGGGGAACCTTCCTACACTGCTGGTGGGAATGCAAGGTGGTGCAACCACTCTGGAAAACAGTATGGAGGTTCCTCAAAAAGTTGAAAATAGAGCTACCATACGATCCAGCAATTGCACTACTGGGTATTTACACCAAGGATACAAATGTAGGGATCTGAAGGGGTATGTGCACCCTGATGTTTATAGCAGCAATGTCCACAATAGCCAAACTGTGGAAAAAGCCAAGATGTCCATCAACAGATGAATAGATAAAGAAGATGTGGTATATATATACAATGGAATATTATGCAGCCATCAAAAGGAATGAGATCTTGCCATTTGCAACGACGTGGATAGAACTGGAGGGTGTTATGCTGAGCGAAATAAGTCAAACAGGGAAAGACATGTATCATACGACCTCATTGATATGAGGAATTCTTAATCTCAGGAAACAAACTGAGGGTTGCTGGAGTGGTGGGGGAGAGGTATGGGGTGGCTGGGTGATAGACATTGGGGAGGGTATGTGCTATGGTGAGTGCTGTGAATTGTGCAAGACTGTTGAATCACAGATCTGTACCTCTGAAACAAATAATGCAATATATGTTAAGAAAAAAAAAAAAGAAGATAGCAGGAGGGGAAGAATGAAGGGGGGAAAATCGGAGGGGGAGACAAACCATGAGAGACGATAGACTCTGAAAAACAAACAGGGTTCTAGAGGGGAGGGGGGTGGGAGGATGGGTTAGCCTGGTGATGGGTATTAAAGAGGGCACGTTCTGCATGGAGCACTGGGTGTTATGCACAAACAATAAATCATGGAACACTACATCAAAAACTAATGATGTAATGTATGGTGATTAACATAACAATAAAAAATTTTTAAAAAAGGAAAAGACCCCAAATAGCCAGAGGAATATTGAAAAAGAAAAGCAAAGCTGGTGGCATCACAATGCCAGACTTTAAACTCTATTACAAAGCTGTCATCATCAAGACAGTATGGTACTGGCACAAAAACAGACACATAGATCAGTGGAACAGAATAGAGAGCCCAGAAATTGATGCTCAACTCTACGGTCAGCTAATCTTCAACAAAGCAGGAAAGAATGTCCAATGGAAAAATGTCTCTTCAAATGGTGTTATGGAAAATTGAACAACCACATGCAGAGGAATGAAACTGGACCATTTCCTTACACCACACACAAAAAGAGACTCCAAATGGATGAAAGACCTCAATGTGAGACAGGAATCCATCAAAATCCTTGAGGAGAACGCAGGCAGCAACCTCTTCGACCTCAGCCGCAACAACTTCTTAGAAACATCTCCAAAGGCAAGGGAAACAAAAGCAAAACGGAACTATTGGGACTTAATCAAGATAAAAAGCTTCTGCACAGCAAAGCAAACAGTCAACAAAACCAAAAGACAACCGACAGAATGGGAGAAGATATTTGCAAATAACATATCAGATAAAGGGCTAGTATCCAAAATCTATAAAGAACTTCTCAAACTCAACACCCAAAAAACAAATAATCCAGTCAAAAAATGGGCAGAAGACATGAACAGACATTTCTGCAAAGACATCCAAATGGCCAACAGACTATGAAAAAGTGCCCAACATCACTAGGCATCAGGGAAATACAAATCAAAACCTCAATGAGATAACACCTCACACCAGTAAGAATGGCTAAAATTAACAAGTCAGGAAACAGCAGATGTTGGCAAGGATGCAGAGAAAGAGGAACAATCTTACACTGTTGGTGGGAATGCAAGCTGGTGCAGCCACTCTGGAAAAGAGTATGGAGGTTCCTCAAAAAGTTGAAAATAGAGCTACCCTACAACCCAGCAATTGCTCTACTAGGTATTTACCCCAAAGATACAAATGTAGTGATCCAAAGGGGCACATGCACCCCAATGTTTATAGCAGCAATGTCCACAATAGCGAAACTATGGAAAGAGCCTAGATATCCATCAACAGAAGAATGGATAAGGAAGATGTGGTATATATAAATACAATGGAATATTACGCAGCCATCAAAAAAAAAAATGAAATCATGCCATTTGCAACAATGTGGATGGAACTAGAGGGTATTATGCTAAGCGAAATAAGTCAATCAGAGAAAGACAGTTATCATATGATCTCACTGATATGAAGAATTTGAGAAACAAGACAGAGGACCATAGGGGAAAGGAAGGGAAAATGAAACAAGAAGAAACCAGAGAGGGAGACAAACCATAAGAGACTCTTAATCTCAGGAAACAAACTGAGGGTTGCTGGAGGAGGGTGGGAGGGATGGGGTAGTTGGGTGATGGACACTGGGGAGGGTATGTGCCATGGTGAGCACTGTGACTTGTGTAAAACCAATGAATCACAGACCTGTACCCTTGAAACAAATAATACATTATATGTTAAATAAAAAAATAAAATAAAATAAAACTAAATATTAGAAAAAAAGTAATAAAAAAAATAAAAGCCTCCCAAGTAATTCTAATGTGGAACCCAATTGAGAACCCCTGACATGTGGTTGCCAGATCAACCATATCATGTTATTCTGTTTCTTCTGCTTGTAAGGTCTTTATACCTGATGAACCTCTAGTTTTCTCTTTCTTTTTAAGATTTTCTTTATTTCTTTATTTCTTTATTGAGAGAGAGAATGCAAGCGGGGGGAGGGGCAAAGAGAGAGGGAGAGAGAGAATCTCAAGCCAACTCCATGCTGAGCATGGAGCCCAATGTAGGGCTCGATCCCACAACCCTGGGATCATGACCCAAGCCAAAATCAAGTCAGACACCCAACCAAATGAGCCACCCAGGAACTCTGAACCTCTACTTTTCTTGAAACTCCTCAGATCTGTGAAGCCTTCTCTGACCTTTTACAGTACACTGTATGTGCTTTTATTATAAGACTAATAGCACCAAACTACAATTACTTCTTTACGTGTCCATCAATAGCTAAGTCCTACTGACCCGTATTCAGTCTGTCTCTCATGTCTATCTCCTCTTCATTTCCCCACACTAGCTCATTATCAGCTCTCACTCAGAAAACTGCAGAAGCTCCTCAGTATTTTTTTCTGCTTCCAATTCCACTACCTTCCAAGTTTCTCCCAGAGACTATTTTTTAAATAGTATCATTCCACCATTCAAGTTCCTTCTACAAAATACTATCCAAACTCCCCAGGGTGGAATTCAAAGGCCTTCCCAAGTGATTCCAAGACACACAGGATTCCTCTTCCCCTCACTCCTAACACCACCCACCTCCAACCCCACAGGTGATTCATCCATCTCAGATCAAGTCACCATGTTTTTGCTTGAGCAGGTCCTTCTACCTAAAATGACTTTCATTTTCCATCAGGCAAACTCTTTATTTTTAAAAGTTCCACTTAAATATTACTTCTCTAAAGCTGTCCCCTCACCAAGAATTAATCACTGCCTCCTCTTTCCCACATTTCCCATTTTAAATAGCTATAGATCACTCACCATAATTTGGTTTGCATTATGTAAATGCTTGCCTCCCTCATGGCAGTGAACAGCTCTAGGGCAAAGCCCAGGTGATACTAGTAAGTATCACCCCCTATAAGTGATTGTTGAATTCATCTGAGAAAGCATTTTTAAATCCCTAACTGGTAAATATAAGACAAGTATCTTTAATCATTTCTGTCCCCTCATCCATTGGAGGAATTGGCAGTGGAAATAGCTTACATCTCCAAGTCTTAACATTATACGAATTATAGACCTCAAAGAAATCTTTGGAGACTGGTTCCAATATATATTTTGCTGGTTAAAAAAAAAAAAAATGAGACTCTTTCCAGACAAAAATACTTCCAAACATGAAATCTATTAAGCCAGTGCCTTCTAGCTTTTAGATTTTGATTCTGTATTTTAAACATGCTCACTGAAAAGTCATTTATTGATAGAAATGACAAAGCCAAGTGATTTCTTACAAGATCTTAAGAGAGTTCAGGAAGGGTTTCTCATTTCTAAACTTTAGAGTTTCAAAACTCCTGTTTTTATACTAAGAGCTACTATGAGCTGTAAAATGGAGAGGTTTGAAGCTTTTTTTGAGCCCTCAGAAGACTGATAACACCCTAGGAAATCTGGTAGGTTCTTAATTGTAGGTTACCAGTGGTTAATTTGTATAAAAATTAATATCCAATGACAGAGTCTCCCAGATACTTCTAGGAATTACTTCCACTGTCTTATCAAATATCAATGATCTGATATCTGACTCTGCATTTAGGATAAATGAGGTTTAGAAGAAATATATTAGGGAAAGGGTCCAGCATTTTTTTCTGAAATGTTCTAAAACACATACCATTCTCTGAAATTTCTCATGCAAAAAAACATGGAAGTAAAGACCTTGGTGAAATGAAATTTTTTTAACAGTTCCTTAACAACTCTCTAGCAGATCGCTACCTGAGTCAAATGTACATGGACCTCTTCCCTTGTGGGTGATACGATGAGGTGGGCATCTGTTGTGTTATGAGTTACACCAGAAAACATTTTTTTATAATTAGGTGTTTATGTTAATGCACCTTAGGAAAAAAATGTAACTAGTACAACACACCCAAGGATCTTGTGGCTTAGGAAGAGACGATGGTTGTTATGACTGGCAATCACCTGTCTTACGTAGAATGAACAGGGGCACTATGCCCTGGCATTGGCATGAATGTTTCAAATCTTTAGTAACTGACTTTTGTAACTGTTCAGAAGCATTACTGATGATGATGGTCTAGCTCTCTAACATGGATCCTCACAGAACCATATTTCCCTACATTTTCAAACATGAGCTCCTGTACATATCAGCATACATAATTTTATCAGAAAATGCAAAAATTATGCTTGGTTCTTTCTAACCATATACACCTGTGAGTGAAAATCTCAGTGATAAGTGACATCAAAATCAAAAATTACAAACTAAACTTCAACTTTGTTTGAAATGAGATGACGTTAAATCTACTATTCCCTTACTATTGACTGCTCAAAAAATTCCATTCTTCTCCTCAAGGAACTTACTTTTAGATATATGTTTTGTAAATCAATTCCATTTTTTAACTTGATGTTATTGTTTGTCCTTGTTTTTTATTTAATGACAGTGCAGGGTGAAGAGTATTTTTTTGCATTTTATTTATTATTATAATTATCTCCTATTTGTGACACTTGAAACTGGCTTTTACTTGTAGTAATAATATAATGTTTCTTTTTAAAATGAATTTAAAGTTTTTAAAAAGGGAGTGTATTTAAAGAAAAATGGTTAGTAAATAATAGTACAGGTGACAGGAAAGTCATGAAGATGGCAGGAAAGGCATGTTTTAGGAGCCCCGTCCTAAGGAAAAGCTCTTTATACAGGGGAGCCTCTTCCATAGACAGTACATAACTTACACCGTTACCACAGTCAATTCCAAAAGCTGATGACATATAAGTAGGCAACCACAAAGAACATCACTCTAGAAGACATAGGTAAGACTAAAACTTGAAAAAAGCATTTGGTTTTTGGATAGTACAGAAAAACTCTAACAGGGATGAGTAATTTTTTAATCAACACCAAGATAACCAAAGACTAGTTTAGTCCCTTTTTAAACCCTTAGGTCATTCCTCCTTTACAAATCTGAAAGCTCAAGCTTCCCCATGAGAATCAGTAATAGGAAAAAAGATACTACCTCCCAAGTATCCTTACCAACCAATGAAATATTTTTTTGTGCTTTATTTTTCATAGTTCGTATTTTAAAATTAGGGTACCAACATAGATATTTGGAAAACGCTATCCTGGTAAATATGCTTTTTTTTTTTTTAATTTACTTATTTGAGAGAGAGAGAGACAGCGCACGCAGAATGAAGGGCGGGTGGGGGGGGAGAGAAACTTAAACAGACTCCACGCTGAGCGCTGAGCCCAATGTGGGGCTCGATCTCATGACCCTGAGATCATAACCCTGGGATCACAACTTGAGCTGAAACCAAGAGTCAGGGCTTCATCTACTGTACCACCCAAGTGCCCCATAAATATGCTTTTACAAACTCCACTCATTTTAGAATCCCTAGGTCACAGCTCTTTGGGAGTCATGTACCACAAGTTGGAAATTACTGGCTATCTTAGATTACCATTATAAGAAGTGAAAGCTGCTCTCAGTAACCAAGACATCATTCGTTACTCCTTACAAAGGCACACTGTAATTACTTCAGAGTGTTTAAATTTTTCCAATGATAGTGAAGTGTACTGTTAGAAGCCATAGTTAACTTGCTACAATAAAGCAATTTGTAGAGAAATACAATTAAGGTAAGTTATTTTCATTCTTATTTTAATAGCACAAGAAGAGTGAGTTTGAGGTAACATAGCAACTGTAGTTTGCTATAGAAAGTGAAGTCGTAATATGATTTTTATAATAAAAACAAAACAATTGTTGAGGAGGAAATATAAGCCTCCCCTGATTAGCATTCCTAACCTTGCAAATACGCAGAAAAACAATCTTTTGTAGAATGTTAAATGCCAAGGCTAAAAATGGTTCAACTGTACTTCGATGGATATTACATCTACAATGTGTATTGTCAAACAATGTGAAACAAGCTGTAAAATAAAATCACAGGGCTTATAGGAAAGCAACACCACAAGGTACATATGGAAATTTCAGCCTTCTTACAGAATTCACTCTGTATGTAGCACAGTAGTCAGAAAGAATTTCCAATGTACCCAAAACTTGTTGGCTAAAAAGCAAAGGACACTGCTAAAAAGATAACTGTAGGCATCCATAAGGCACATACAATTAGTTGTCCTTCAAAAACCATTCTACACTTCTTTTATAGTAATAATGACCCTCATTTTTAGTTGAGTACCTGGCAGCCCAGAATAAAGACCTCATTTCCCAGCCACCATTGAAGATAGGTGTATCAAGACCACTTAAATTCTGCACGATAAAATGTTAGATGCAACTTCCAGGAAGCGTCCTTAAAGGAATGAAGCATGACCTTCCACTTTCCCTTTCTCCTTCCTGCTGGCAGAGGACAAACGTGATGGCTGGAACAGGAGCTCTGTCTTGGAGCATGAGACGGCCTTCAGAAGAGAGGCCAAATACATAGCAGAGAAATAAGACTTAAGAAGCCTGGATGTCTGAAATCATGCAGCAAAGGCCCTGAAGCACTTACCTTCGGACGTGCATGTGAAAATTAAATAAATTTCCATCTTGTTCAAGCTGTTGTTATTTGGGGTTTACTGTCCCTCTCAGCCAGATCTAATCCTAATGCGTACATGTATACATTTTCAACCACGCGTGAAATTCGTTCCTTCTACCAACTCTTTAAATTGCTTGAGTTTCACTGTTTCAAATCTTTTTAGAACACATTTCTTGTGGATCTCTTAAAGCATTGGCTGTCATGAATGAATTGTATCAAATATATATACAGGTAATGCAGAAAAACTTCAGCAGTTAATCATTCAATACAAATGTTTCCGATGCTTTTAAATTCTTGCATTTCACTGAGAAGTAAAGGAAAGACCAGAAAAATAAGTCATTTGTTCAAGTTCCCATTCGACGTTCAACAGATACTCAGTAAATGAAAAATGTGAAGTGAAGCTTAGATTCTACTGGGGGACGTGGACAAAAAACTAAGAAATAAAAAGTGTGACTAGAGATGCAATGAACGCAGTAAGGAGCTGAGAGAGCCTAGCAAGCAGGAGGAAGGGAAATAGCCAGCATACGTTTGCTTAGAGTCATGGAAGGCCGAGGCCTAAAGGACCAGAGGGAGCCAGCCTAGCAAGGCTGCAGGAAAAGGCATCCTGGGCAGAAGCAGGTTCAAATACCTTCATGTGGACAATGCTTTATATGTGAATAACTGGGGTGCCCCTTTCACATTCCTGCAGTATACTATAGTGTGCAACACTTCTGCACTTCCCCAGCTACCATAAAAGCATCCGTAAAGGCATGATCATATTTTCTCCCAACAGAGCACTTCGATGGAAGCGTGTGCACTGAGCCATACATCTGCTAACATCCACGCTACTGTGTGAGGGCTGGATTGGGAAGGAGACACGAGGGGCCACCATGGATCCTAACTGCCATGATGGGACATCTGGAAGAATAGCCAATCTGAAATCAAGGGTCAAGCCCAGTAAGTGCAACATGAGCATCAGAAAAGCCTAGCAGTCTCCTGACCTGGAACATTCTCCAAAACTATCTCATCTCCCGCTGCTCTCTCCCTCAGTCCCTGTTACTCTTTCTTCTTGCTGCATGCTGACAGTAAAAAGAAAAAGGTGGGGGGCTGGGGGCGGGTATCAACCTAAAACCAAAACAGTACAGAAAGTTACAAAATGAAAAGTAGCAGTTCCTGGCCCTTTTCTGACCTATCAATCCCTCTTCTCAGATAAACTCACTTTTATCAGTTTCTGCTTTTAGTTCCTTTGGTGGTTTTTACCACATACCTAAATGGTAAATTATGCCTAGTTCCTCATTTAGCAGTTTTAAACAGTTTCTATTTACTCCTTGCTTACTTACAAGCGCTTACTTAACTGTCTTGTGGATCTTTCCCATATCAGTATAAAGAGTCTCTCCGTTGCTTTTTCACAGCACAATTATTCTCTCCTGGATATCCATGTGGCTTCCTCCATCACTTCCTTCAAATCTTTATTCAACTTAACATATGGTCCAGTGGGCACAGCAACAATGCATAATAAAAGGAAGTGGTACATCTATGATCAGGCTCAAGCTGACTCATAGGTCACAAGGAGGCTGCACTACTAGCAAGTGTCCCAGAACCCCGTGTCGCCTACCACTGCTTGCTCTGATGTCTTGCCCTCACCTCTTGGGGGTTCCCCAATGACCAGCTGATGGAGGATGGAAATTTCCAGTCTTGAGTCACAGGTAGTTCAGCTCGGTAGGTGAGTGCAAGCAAGCAGGGACTGCACCACACTGCAGCCCCACTCAGGTAGACCCGAAAGACGGGGAAGGGGAAGTTCTCCCAGTGCGTACAACACCCAGCCGCCTATTTTGTGTGGGGAGAAAAGGGGCCTGAGGTAAGAATATACATAGACACACAGGTGGTTGGTCAGGGGCCTGGACTCAGCAAGAGTGGAAGAGGGGACAAGGAGGTCCTGGGGAGAGGTGAGTCAATGGACCCAAGGGAGTGGGCACAAACGTGAGGATCTCTGAATCACACATTAATGCCCACCAGAGAACACACTTCAGAAAATGTACCAAACAACCAAGTAGACAGGATGACTCAGCCTATGGATGTCAGCCAGATTCTGTCTTCAGCCACTCTAGCATGTACACAAGGTTCTCATGCACCCAGTAATTACTTTGGAGGCCACCCTTGGACCCACAGTTTGGGATCTCTCTGACCAAAGCTGATCTAGCTACTGCTGCTGAGAAATATCTGACCTACCAGCCATAGAAACAAACAGTGAGCCCCTAAGATGGTACCATCCTTCTTACCAAGTCACTTGGTGGCAAACTGATTACATCAGACCCCTTCCATCCTGGAGGTGGCCATGTTTCAGGCTGGAAATGATACAAACCCCAGGGATGGGTTTGCCTTTACTGCTCACAGTGCCTCAGCGGCTCTTCAATGACCCATAAAATGCCTTGGGATACCAATAAGCTCGCACATCAGCTCTGCCTTCAAAAGGCTGTTTCATCACCCCATTGGGCTGGCAACTTCTGAATGCTCTGAGATACAATAGCGCCCTGTAGATCCCACGGTCATCTACCCGTATCACCTCAGCAACTTTGTAGTTAAGTTCAACCTTTAGGCTGATGTGCCAGCTTGGAGATAACACCCTGGAGAGATAGAGCATTATTCTTCAAGACACAGCATACCTTAAACCAATGGTGTCATGCTTCAGAAGCTGGAATATGTAGGTTCAGTAACCTAGTAATAGAATAGAGGAGAGACTGCTCATAAACATTCCTAGGGACCCACTGCAGGAATGTTTGCTTCTCTACCGCCACGACTTTAGGCTTTGGGAGTCAAGAGGTCCTGGTTTTTAGAGTGTTAAAACCCTTCCACCAGGGGAAAAAGAGAGAGTCCCACTAAACTGAAAGCTACAGCTGCTGCCTGATCACTTTGTGTTGCTCAGAGTAGACCAGCAGCAAGCAAAAGAGTTACATTTGCAGAGAAATTGCAGGGGTCCTCATCAGGAGGCAGGGCTGCTGCAACAACATAATAAGGGTTTGAAAAAAATGTGTTAGTCACTAAAGTAGTCTAGTGGACATATCCGGCTGTTCCCATGCCCAATCAGAACTGTAAATGGAGGGGCACCTGGGTAAGCATCTGCCTTCGGCTCAGGTCATGATCCCGGAGTCCGGGATCAAGCCTGCACAGGGCTCCCTACTCAGTGAGGAGTCTGCTTGTCCCTCTCACTGCCCCCGCTCATGCTCTCCCACTCTCTATCTCAAATAAATAAATAAAATCTTAAAAAAAAAAAAAAAGGAACTGTAAATGGACAGATCACAGCGACCATGGACTGATAAGGACATGGAGTCAAGGGTTTAGACTCTCAAGGAATGGGGTCTGGGTTAATTCACCAAGCAAGCCACTTAGACCTGCAGAAGTGTTCACCAAAGAGAAGGGGAGTTTGGTAAGGATGAAAGGGGAGGAAAATTATGAGTATCAGTCATGACATTAGGACAAACTGCCCTTTAGACCAAAATGCCCTTTCCAAGCAGTGGAGGTCTATTCATCCCACTAACCTTTCTCTTATAAGTTATCCCAGAAATTGTGAACACCCAAAATCTTAAATTGTGACTGAATGTAGCAAACTTAGTATGAGAAGCAAAATGACTTGAGCCATGCAAGGGGTATAGCTGAGTGGATGCTATTGGTACTCCTCCCCACTGCCCTGGAGTATTGAGTGATAACAACTCTGCTCCCTTCTGGGAGAATAGCCCTCTTTCAAATGGGAATGCCTCACCCAGGAGGCCTCACGCACCACTGCCAGGAGGCAGATCTTGGCCAATGACTGGATAGAATGTGCCTCAAGATGGGATCAACACTATAGCACAATTTACATTCCAGGTTTCCCTGTGGATTCAGAGTGAAATGGTACATACCTGAGATCACCATATTCCTGCTTATCTTTTTTCCCCTGCCTTATCCTACTTTTCTCCCTCCCTTTCTATAGAGAACACCTTTCCCCCCTCCCCAATAAGTCATTTGATTTACTAAGGCCCCATCTCAAGTTCTGCTTCTAGGGAACCCAATTGAGAAACCACCATACTGAACTGATTCTGCAAAAAATAAAATTCACTCACTACTGTCTCACAGTTTACATTGTATTTTTCCCTAACTAATAAAAATAGAACACATTAATTATTTAAATTAGAAACAGAAGACTTTCTTAAACTGAGTCGAGGAGGGTATATCCACTTAAATTATTTTTCTAAGTGGTTTATTCAAAGCATGACCCTCTAAATAAAACATTAGGGTGATCTGCCCTCCCTACAATCATATTATATGGCCAGTATAACATGAGCACTTAAACTTATAGCTAAGATAGCCTCACTAGGAAGATAAGTGCTCACACACAACAACTCTGATCATGGAAGGCTGGCCCTGTCACCAGCTCTGTCATGGGAAGATTATAGGCCAAAACCCTTCTCACTCTACCTGAAAAAATAAGCAGTCAGCCAAATAGCTTCACCTACCCACCTTAGAACCTCATAGGGGAATTTTAATCTGTCTAAAGCGAAATTGAAACCTTTGACAGTGGAGGACACAAGTTTTATTTTACTGGTAGAGTAAGTGAACCTTACCTAATCTACTCTTAAATATTAATCAAGTGTTTTAAAACTATCAGAAATTTCTTCCTGTGACTACCCTAAATTTCTCTTATGGCGATTTTGTTATAGACTTAGAAGATAGGTAACAGACTATTTCTCATCTTTTTTTTTTTTTTAAGATTTTATTTATTTATTTGACAGATAGAGACATAGCAAGAGAGGGAACAGAAGCAGGGGGAGTGGGAGAGGGAGAAGCAGGCCTCCCGCCAAGCAGGGAGCCTGATGTGGGGCTCGATCCCAGGACCCTCGGACAATGACCTGAGCCGAAGGCAGACACTTAACGACTGAGCCACCCAGGCACCCCAGACTATTTCTCATCTTAAATAATTTAAATGTCTATACATTTCCTTATGGGCCCTAGCTTTCTAAGCAACCAATATATCAGTCTATTTACTACACTTTTAGAGCATCTCATCAACATGCCTATCTATTGTCTCCTCAAAATTAAAGGTCCAAAAACATGCAAGATGACTCATCAATGGTCACACTAATAGTAGAGATCAGTCTTAAAAAATAAAATCACTATAATGTTAAGTCACTTAGCATCACTGCTATTGCTCTTTTGCTCTTAGGGGGCTTGTCTTTTATTCACATGGCATTTTGGTCCTCTACTTTTTCTTCCTCTCCACTTTCTCCATTGAAATTCAGCATTTTTATCTAATTGTTTATCAAACAATTTACCTTAATTGTCATTAAAGTCACATCTATTACTCCAAAAGCATTAACAGTGACTCTCAGTTATATATTCAAGTTTAAATTTAAATAAGTACAATAATTATTTTCCCTCCTTCAACAGGGCCTTTGAGAACAATGGCCAAATGACCCCATTCACTGTTCACCTGGACCAGTGTCTCAGAGTCACATATCATAATCATCTGTAGATCTTTGTAAAAAATAAACACATGCCTGGAACACTGCCCTGTGGATTCTGAATCTAGACAAGGTGCAACCTGGACATTTTAGTTCAGAAGCTCCACAGGTAATAATAATAATTAGAATCATTGAGTATTTATCAAGTGCCATGCACAGTGTGAAATGTCTAATCATGATTCTGATGATTACCTCTACTTGAGAACTACTTCCTTAACAAACCAAAGGCCCTTAATTACCTTTGCAGTAGAGATTATTAGCCTTGGAGTCCATGGTCAAGCTTAGGAGTCCATCAATCTCTTCCTGTTGTAGGCAACATTGTGTGTGTGTGCGTGCGTGTGTGTGTGTGTGGGTGTGTGTGTGGGTGAGAGAGAGAGAGAGAATTTTCCTAGGAAGAGGATCCATCATACCTTTCATCATTTCTTTACTTTTCTGACAGTGGTTCAGTCAGTTAAGCTTCTGACGCGTGATTTCTGATCAGGTCATGATCTCATGGTTATGAGATGGAGCCCTGCCTCCAGCCCAAGCTCAGCAGGGAGTCTGCTTGAGATTCTTGCTCTCCCTCTCCCTCTGCCCCTCCCCTCACTTGCATGCTCTCTCTCTCTCTCTCTCTCTCTCTCAAATAAATAAATAAATAAATCTTTTTTTAAGAAAAAAGATTTCTGACACAGGGGCGCCTGGGTGTCTCAGTCAGTTAAGCCTCTGATTCTTGGTTTCAGCTCAGGTCGTGAAGTCAGAGTCATGAGATCAAGCCCCATGTGGGGCTCCCTACTCAGTGGGGAGTCTGCTCCAGATTCTCTCTTTCCCTCTCCCTCTTCCCCTCCCCCCTGCTTGCAGTCTCTCTCTCTCTCTCTCCCTCTCTCTCTAAAAACAAATAAATAAATCTTTTAAAACGAGATTTCTGACACAAAAGTAGTTTAAGTACTGCTTAGAATAAAATTCTGCTGTCATTATATATTCACCCACATTTATTCATTCACTCACCAAATATTTGAGCCCCTACTACATGCCAGATACGCTTTCAAAGTTAGAGAATACCAATGAACAAAACCAAGCCTGCAAGCCCCTGCTTGCCCTCAATGAAACCTCTATTTTAGAGGAATAAATATATAATTATATAATGTGTCAACAAGTCTTTGGCTCAGAACATAACTTTGTAAACTACTGACAAAAACCGCACAATCAACGGTGGCGTTTGAGACTCCCATTCCAAAGCTAATTCTAAAACCCATGCTATTTCCATTTCTTGCTGTTTTCAAATATAACGTATTTCATGATGACAAAATTCTTACCTGTTATCCGTTACTGCTTACAGCAGATCATGTCATAAATAAATGGCATTTTTCAGTTTCATAAAATGTTGTGTAGTGTTCAGTTATTCAAAAGTATTTCCAAAAGGTCAAAATAGTCATGTTGTATTTCTCTAAATTCCATGGGCAAATGCAGAAACCAGCAGATGAGGAAAGCTTTTTGTTATTGATATCACATATTTACATTATAATTCCCAGAATACATCATTATGTTTTGCTTTAAACAGTCAATTATCTTTCAAAGAGAATTAAATATTTGTAAATGTCTTTTATTTCTATTCACATAGTTAATAATTTCTGGTGTTCTTCATATCTTTATGTAGATCCTGGTTTCCATCTGGAATCATTTTCCTTCTGTCTGAAGAACTTCCTTTAATGTCTCTCATAGGGCGGGTCCACTGGCGAATAATTCCTTCTTTCACTTTTGTATGTCTGAAAAAATCTTTATTTCATCTTCATCTTTTAAAAGATATTTTGCTGAAACTGGGGGGGGAAAGATGGCAGAGGAGTAGGGGACCCTATTTCAACTGGTCCCCGGAATTGAGCTGGATATCTACCAGACCACTCTGAGCACCCACGAAACCAGCCTGAGATGTAAGAAGATCTGGATCTCTACAAACAGAATATCGCAGGCGGTTGGTTTTGAGGTACAAAGCGGGGAGCCGTGGGCAGCGGGAGGTGCCAGGCCGTGGGGATCCTACACCGCCGGTGAGTGACAGCCTCGTGCGCTGGGGATGGGCACAGACTCGCAGACCGGTAGCAGCGGGGAAGGACTCTAGGGCAGCCCCTGGGGTGGAAACCCGGAACGGTGGGGCCGCCAGCACAAGAACTGGGAGCGGCTGGCGGTTTTAGAAGCACAAAGGGCAGAGACGTGCCCCGACCTGGAGGCAGGACCGGGGGCGCTACAGAGGGGCGCACAACCCAGGGCGCTGCAGTTTACAGCAGCACGGACAGAAACGGAGACAGTGTGGCCTGGAGAGCTCACTGAAGAACAGACTGCGGTCTCTCTGCTCTGAGGCAGAGGGTTGGAAACCGTCTCTTCTGCTCTGACTCACGGAAGAGATGCGGAAAGCCGCCAGGGAAAGGCGCCAGAGAACAAAAGCCCCAAAAACTTATTCCCGCTGAGCCCATCCCCCGCCACAGGGGGGCAGGGCAACTCCGCCGGAACAGGGTTGCCGGAGTAACAGCGCGGCAGGCCCCTCCCGCAGAAGACAGGCTGGGAAAACAAGAGGCCAGCAACCCTAAGGTCCCAAGAAAACAGGTGCATCTTGCTTGGGTTCTGGTCAATAATTTGGACTCTATACATTCCCTCAAACACCCATCAACAGAATGACTAGGAGGAGGAGCCCCCAAAATAGAAAAGACTCAGAGATTATGACTTATGCTGCAGATTTACAAATGGATGCAGATATAACCAAGATGTCAGAGACGGAATTCAGGCTAGCAATTGTGAAGACAATGGCTGGAATGGAGAAATCAATTAATGGCAACTAGAGTCTCTAAGGGCAGAAATGAAAGGTGAATTGGCAGAACTTAAAAATGCTATCAATGAGATCCAATCCAGTCTAGATAATCTAACAGTTAGGGTAAGTGAGGCAGAAGAACGAATAAGTGACCTGGAAGACAATATAATAGATAAAAAGGGAAAAGAGGAGGCCAGGGAAAAACAACTCAGAATCCATGAAAATAGAATCAGAGAAATAAGTGACACCATGACGCGTTCCAATGTCAGAATAATTGGAATCCCAGAGGGAGTGGAGAGAGAGAGAGGACTAGAAGATGTATTTGAGCAAATCGTAGCTGAGAACTTCCCTAATCTGGGGAATGAAACAAACATTCGTGTCCTAGAGGCAGAGGGGACCCCTCCCAAGATCAAGGAAAACAGGCCAACACCCCAGCATGTAATAGTAAAACTTGCAAATCTTAGAACCAAGGAAACCATCTTAAGGGCAGTTAGGGGGAAGACATTCCTTACGTACAGAGGGAGGAACATCAGAATAACATCAGACCTATCCACACAGACCTGGCAAGCCAGAAAGGCCTGGCAAGACATATTCAGGGTACTAAATGAGAAGAACATGCAGCCAAGAATACTTTATCCAGCAAGGCTTTCATTTAGAATGGATGGAGAGATGCAGAGCTTCCACAACCGGCAGAAACTGAAAGAATATGTGACCACTAAGCCGGCCCTGCAAGAAATATTAAGGGGGGTTCTATAAAAGGAGAAAGACCCCAAGAGTGATATACAACAGAAATTTACAGGGACAATCTATAAAAACAATGTCTTCACACGCAACATGATGACAATTAATTCATATCTTTCAATAATCACTCTCAACGTGAATGGCCTAAATGCTCCCATAAAACGGCACAGGGTTGCAGATTGGATAAAAAGACAGGACCCATCCATATGCTGTCTACAAGAGACTCATTTTGAACCTAAAGATACATCCAGATTGAAAGTGAAGGGATGGAGATCCATCTTCCATGCCAGCGGACCTCAAAGGAAAGCTGGGGTAGCAATTCTTATATCAGACAAATTAGATTTTAAACTAAAGTCGGTAATTAGAGACTCAGAAGGACACTATATCATTCTTAAAGGGTCTATCCAACAAGAAGACCTAACAATTGTAAATATCTATGCCCCTAACATGGGAGCAGCCATCTACATAAGCCAACTGTTAACCAAAATAAAGAGTCATATTGATAACAATACATTAATTGTAGGAGACCTCAATACTCCATTCTCAGCAATGGACACATCATCTAAGCAGAAAATCAACAAGGAAACAAGAGCTTTGAATGATACATTGGACCAGATGGAGCTCATAGATATTTACAGAACATTCCACCCTAAAACAACAGAATACTCATTCTCCTCAAGCGCACATGGAACTTTCTCCAGAATAGACCACATACTGGGTCACAAATCAGGTCTCAACCGATACCAAAAGACTGAGATTATTCTCTGCATATTCTCAGACCACAATGCTCTAAAACTGGAACTCAATCACAAGAAAAAATTTGGCAGAAATTCAAACACTTGGAAGCTAAAGACCACTCTGCTCAAGAATGTTTGGGTCAACCAGGAAATCAAAGAAGAACTTAAACAATTCATGGAAATCAATGAGAACAAAAACACATCGGTCCAAAACCTATGGGATACTGCAAAGGCGGTCCTAAGGGGGAAATACATAGCCATCCAAGCCTCACTCAAAAAAATAGAAAAATCCCAAATTCACCAACTAACTCTACACCTTAAAGAACTAGAGAAAAAGCAACAAATGATGCCTAAGCCACACATTAGAAGAGAAATAATTAAGATTAGAGCAGAGATCAATGAATTAGAAACCAGAAACACAGTAGATCAGATCAACGAAACTAGAAGCTGGTTCTTTGAAAGAATTAATAAGATCGATAAACCACTGGCCAGACTTATCCAAAAGAAAAGAGAAAGGACCCAAATTAATAAAATTATGAATGAAAGGGGAGAGATC
>NW_022589710.1:23626827-23654029 GCF_004348235.1 Phoca vitulina
GAATCGCCAAGGAAATGTTGAAAAAGAAAAACAAAGCTGGGGGCATCACGTTGCCCGATTTCAAGCTATATTACAAAGCAGTGATCACCAAGACAGCATGGTACTGGCACAAAAGCAGACATATAGACCAATGGAACAGAATAGAGACTCCAGAAATGGACCCTCAACTCTATGGTCAAATAATCTTTGACAAAGCAGGAAAAAACATGCAATGGAAAAAAGACAGTCTCTTCAATAAATGGTGCTGGGAAAATTGGACAGCCACATGCAGAAGAATGAAACTCGACCATTCTCTAACACCATACACAAAGATAAACTCAAAGTGGATGAAAGACCTCAATGTGAGACAGGAATCCATCAAAATCCTAGAGGAGAACATATGCAGTAACCTCTTTGACATCGCCCACAGCAACTTCTTTCAAGATACATCTCCAAAAGCTAGTGAAACAAAAGCAAAAATGAACTTTTGGGACTTCATCAAGATAAAAAGCTTCTGCACAGCAAAGGAAACAGTCAACAAAACAAAGAGGCAACCCACAGAATGGGAGAAGATATTTGCAAATGACACTACAGATAAAGGGCTGGTATCCAAGATCTATAAAGAACGTCTCAAACTCAACATCCAAAAAGCAAATAATCAAGTCAAAAAGTGTGCAGAAGATATGAAAAGACACTTCTCCAAAGAAGACATACAAATGGCTAACAGACACATGAAAAAATGTTCATCATCATTAGCCATCAGGGAAATTCAAATCAAAACCACATTGAGATACCACCTTACACCAGTTAGAATGGCAAAAATGGAAAGGGAAAGAAACAACAAATGTTGGAGAGGTTGTGGAGAAAGGGGAACCCTCTTACACTGTTGGTGGGAATGCAAGTTGGTACAGC
This sequence comes from Phoca vitulina, assembly GCF_004348235.1. Lineage (NCBI taxonomy): Eukaryota > Metazoa > Chordata > Mammalia > Carnivora > Phocidae > Phoca > Phoca vitulina. The sequence continues at coordinate 23,627,719 of NW_022589710.1, forward strand.
CACTTTGGAAAACAGTTGGAGGTTCCTCAAAAATTTAAAAATAGAGCTACCTTATGACCCAGCAATTGCACTCCTGGGTATTTATCCCAAAGACACAGATGTAGTGAAAAGAAGGGCCATATGCACCCCAATGTTCATAACAACAATGTCCGCAATAGCCAAACTGTGGAAAGAGCCGAGATGCCCTTCAACAGATGAATGGATAAAGAAGATGTGGTCCATATATACAATGGTGTATTACTCAGCCATCAGAAAGGATGAATACCCAACTTTTACATCAACATGGATGGGACTGGAGGAGATTATGCTAAGTGAAATAAGTCAAGCAGAGAAAGTCAATTATCATATGGTTTCACTTATTTGTGGAACATAAGGAATAGCATGGAGGACATTAGGAGAAGGAAGAGGAAAATGGGTGGGGGGGGAATTGGAGGGAGAGATGAACCATGAGAGACTATGGACTCTGAGAAACAAACAGGGTTTAGAGGGGACGGGGGAGGGGAGATTGGTTAGCCCGGTGATGGGTATTAAGGAGGGCACGTACTGCATGGAGCACTGGGTGTTATACGAAAACAATGGATCGTGGATCAACACATCAAAAACCAATGATGTATTGTATGGTGACTAACATAACATAATAAAATTTAAAAAAAATAAAAAATTAAAAAATTAAAAAACTAAACTAAAAAAAGATCTTTTGTTATTATGGATTTCTAATTTGAATGGTTTCTGTTTTACTTTGTTTTTGTTTGTTTGTTTGTTTGTTCTTATTGCTTGTCTTTCCACAATTTGAAGATGTTGCTCCTCTGTCCTCTGGCTTGTGCAGTTTCCTACAGGGAATCAGCTGCCACTCTTATCTTTATTTTTATGAAATGCAGTTTTTCCCCTCTGGCTGCTTTTATGATTTTCTTTTTATCACCGGTTTTAAAACATCTGTTTTGATATGCTGTGATATAGTTTTCTTTGTATTTGGAGTTTATTGAGCTTCTTAGACCTGTGGGTTTATGGCCTTCATAAATTTGACATTTTTTCATTAGTTCTTCAAATATTTGTTTTGCAAGAACTTCAGTTACATATATATTTGGCCAATTGAAGTTGTCCCACTAGTTCACTAATACTCTCTTTTTTTTTTAGACTTTTTTATGGATGGATTTCACTTTGGATAGTTTACATTACTTTGTCTTCAAGTTCACTAAACTTTTCTTCTACAGTGTTTATTCTGCTGTAAGTCTTATCAAGTTTTTATCTCTTTAAGTCCAATTTAGGTATTTTTTAAATATCTTCCATGTCTCTACTTAACAAGCTCAATCTTACCTCTAAGTTCTTGAACTTATGAAGTACAGTTATAATAACTGTTATAATGTCCTTTTCTTCTACTTAATTTGTTTGGAGTTTGATTTGTTTTGGTTAGTAGGTGCATCTAATTCCTATAACTCTATCTTGGTCAGAAGAAGAATTTAACTTTGATTTAACTATAATCCAATTTATAAAATTAAATTGTGTGATAAAAATTATTCAGTAGAGAAATTTTGAAGAACACAAGTTCAGTATACAAGGAACACCTTTAGGATATAAAACATGAAGAATTTAAGTAAATGGATTTAAATAAAGCAATAAAATTTAAATAAAGGAATTTAAATAAAAAATAAAACCTAAAAAATTTAGATAAAAATTTAAAGGTTTGAGGAAATATACTGATTCAAATTATTTGTACAAAGCCACTTGATTATATTATCAACCCCATTCATCTATTTCTTGACCTGTGTGGGAGTTACACAGGTGTTCATTTTAAAATAATTTGTTAAGGCACACATTTATATTGTATACACTTTTTTTTTACTTTTTTTAAAGACATGAAGTCACATCTTCAAGGAACTTATAATAACAGAGTAAGACTATGTATACAAATAGCAATTCCTCTAAAATAACTATCAGATGCATGATCCTAACAAAGTGCTCAGTACTTCAAAGCAGGGAGAAGGTTTTCCAACTGAGTATAATAAAAGATGGCTTAATAAAGAAAATTGTCTATGAACTGGATTACCTACAATAGTGGTTAAGATTTGTAGAACCCTTTACTGTTTACAAAGGTATCTGGCATATGATACATCATTTGACGAACAGGTAGGATTTTAGTGAGGAGGAGAAGAAAAAAGCATTCTAAGCTGAGGAAACTGTATAAATAAAGACCCTGAAGTATGCTGAAAGCATGTTCAACAAATAGGAAAAAATCCTGTTTGTCTGGGACTAGGCATTCAGCCTCAAAAACAGGTTGAGAATATATCATGGAAGTGCTTGAATGTCTAGATACAACACTGATCAGGCAGGAATAGGGACACTCCTCTCCTAATCTGCCCTGTCTCTGTTGCCCAAGTCAAAAACCAAAAGCCATCCTTGATTTCTTTCCCTCTATCTTCACATCTAATCTATCGACAAGTTCTACTTATTCTGGTTCCAAATTATATCCCCAAACTATTTTTCTCTCCTCCCCTGCTGCTACCACCCCAGGCCAACCAACCATTATCTCTTACATTGGGACTTTAGAGTCCCAGGAAAGCTGCCCAGAATAGATAGCATCTGCTCTACTCAGCATGCCCATGAAGCTTCCATGAATTTTATGAACTCTTGGCTAAATAAACCAGAAACTTCAGTAGGCATCTGGGTGTGTGGTCTGTTCCACTAAGCAGCCCATCTAATATAATATAGACCTAAAATGCTTTTTTTTTTTCATGGTGCTCTGTATTCCTTTTTCAGAAAGCAGACAGACTAAATATCAAAGCTCAGTGTGAAAAAGAAAAGATAATCAGCTAAAATTAATGTTGCTGCTAAAATTCTATAGAACTTCTGGTAGCAAATAGCCTGTTGAACTATAAAGTTCAAGTTTCCTTTTAAAAGTTTCTTTTCATGGGAAATACAATTTTGTGCAAATTCAGATTTCCTCTAATAAGATTTTTATAGCATCTGATTTGATACTCCAATCCCTTACTAAGTTTCTATATAAAAGCTTCCACTCTTTTGGATGTAGCCATTCCTGCTGTATACCTATGATCTTTCCAAAATAGCCATGGAAGTCTGCTTCATTCAGCTAGTGTCTGCTCTCTGCTGCCAAATGAGGTTACACTGCTTCTGAGGTCAGGCTCTGATTAGCTGCAGAAGCAGGTAAAATTCCATCCTGGTCCCATGAACATCACCAACCATACTTTGCAGAAAGCAATCCAAGCTGCATTATCTGTAATGTGTTTTCTCAGGGAAAAGAGTCAGATGTTAATAAAATAACCCTTCTTTCTGTCTAAAGTTGTCCCAAGTTTGCCATATGTACTATGAACTCAAGATAGATTACAAGATCCTATCCCTGATAAACATGGATGCAAAAATTCTCAACAAGATACTAGCAAATCAAATCTAATAGTACATTAAAAGAATTACACCATATTGTAAAAGAAAGGATAAGAACCGTAAGATCCTCTCGATAGATGCAGAAAAAACATTTGACAAAATACAGCATCCATTCTTTTTTTTAAATATTTTTAAGGATTTTATTTATTTATTTATTTATTTGTCAGAGAGAGAGAGCACAAGCGGGGGGAGCAGCAGGCAGAGGGAGAAGCAGGCTCCCTGCTGAGCAAGGAGCCCAATGGGGGACTCAATCCCAGGACCCTGGAATCATGACCTGAGCCAAAGGCAGACACTTAACCAACTGAGCTACCCAAGTATCCCTACAGCATCCATTCCTGATAAAAACTCTCAACAAGGTAGGGATAATGGGAATATACCTCAACATCATAAAGGTCATATATGAAAGACCCACAGCTAATATCATCCTCAATGGGCAAAAACTGAGAGCTTTTCCTCTAGAGTCAGGAAAAAAGACAAGGATGTCCACTCTCACAATTGTTATTTCACATAGTACTGGAAGTCCTAGCCTCAGCAATCAGACAACAAAAAGAAAAATAAGGCATCCAACTTGTCAAAGAAGAAGTCAAACTTTCACTATTCACAGACAACATGATAGTCTATGTAGAAAACCCAAAAGACTCCACCAGAAAAATTACTAGAACTGATACACGAATTCAACAAAGTCACAGGATAAAAAATCAACATACAGATATCTGTTGGATTTCTATACACCAATAATGAAGCAGCAGAAAAAGAAATCAAGGAATAGACCCCATTTACAACTGTACCAAAAACCATAAGATACCTAGGAGTAAACCTAACCAAAGAGGTAAAAGATCTGTACTCTGAAAACTATAGAACACTTACGAAAGAAATTGAAGAAGACAGAAAGAAATGGAAAAACGTTCCATGCTCATGGATTAGAATAAAAATATTTTTTCAATGTCTATACTACCCAAAGCAATCTACACATTTAATGCAATGCCTATCAAAATAAAACCAGCATTTCTGACAGAGCTAGAACAAACAATCCTAAAGTTTGTATGGAACCACAAAAGACCCCAAATAGCCAAAGCAATGTTGAAAAAGAAAAGCAAAGCTGGAGGCATCACAATTCCAGACTTCAAACTATATTACACAGCTATAGTCATCAAGACAGTATGGTACTGGCACAAAAACAGACACATAGATCAATGGAACAGAATAGAAAACCCAGAAATGGACCCACAACCATATGGTCAACTAATCTTCAACAAAACCGGAAAAAATATCCAATGGAGAAAAGACAGTCTCTTCAACAAATGGTGTTGGGAAAATTGGACAGCAATATGCAAAAGAATGAAACTGGACTACTTTCTTATACCATACACAAAAATACACTCAAAATGGTTAAAAGACCTAAATGTGAGACAGGAAACCATCAAAATCCTAGAGGAGAACAAAGGCAGCAACCTCTTTAACCTCGGCTGGAGCAACTTCTTACTAGACATGTATCCAGTGGCAAGAGAAACAAAAGCAAAAATCAATTATTGAGACTTCATCAAGATAAAAGGCTTCTGCACAGTGAAGGAAACAATCAACAAAACTAAAAGACAACCTAAGGAATGGAAGAAGATATTTGCAAATGGCATATCTGATAAAGAGTTACTATCCAAAATCTATAAAGAACTTATTAAATTCAACACCCAAAAAATGAATAATCCAGCTAAGAAATAGGCAGAAGACATGAACAGACATTTTTCCCAAGAAGACATACAGATGGCTAACAGACACATGAAAAGATGCTCAATATCACTCATCATCAGGGAAATAAAAATCAAAGCCACAATGAGAGACCACCTTACACCTGTCAGCATGGCCAAAATTAACAACACAGGAAACAACAGATGTTGACGAGGATGTGGAGAAAAAGGAACCCTCTTACACTGTTGGTGGGAATGCAAACTGGTGCAGCCACTCTGGAAAACAGTATGGAGGTTCCTCAAAAGGTTAAAAATAGAACTACCCTACAACCCAGTGATTACACCACTTAGGTATTTACCCAAAGGATACAAAAATAATGATTCAAAAGGGTACATGCACCCCAATGTTTATAGCAGCATTATCAACAATAGCCAAACTATGGAAAGAGCCTAAATGTCCATCAACTGATGAATGGATAAAGAAGATGTGGTATATATACAATGGAATATTACTCAGCCATCAGAAAGAATGAAATCTTCCCATTTGCAATGACACAGATGAAGCTAGAGTGTATTATGCTAAGTAAAATAAGTCAGTCAAAGAAAGACAAATATACTGTATGATCTCACTCATATGTGGAATTTAAGAACCAAAACAGATGAACATATGGGAAGGGGGAATAAAGAGAGAGAAGGAAACAAACCATAAGAGACTCTTAGCCACAGAGAACAAACTGAGAGTTGATGGAGAGAGGTGGGTGGGGGGATGGGCTAAATGAGTGATGGGGATTAAGGAGGGCACTTGTGATGAGCACTGGGTGTTATATGTAAGCGATGAATCGCCAAATTCTGCACCTAAAACTAATTTTACCATATATGTTAACTAACTAGAATTTAAACAAAAACTTGAAAAAAAAAAAAAGATAGATTACAAGATCCCCCTAGAAGCCTGTGTTCTGGCTGAAATCCCATCTCACTTCAACCGTCATCCTTTACCCAGAAACCACACAGTAAAGTTCTTGAAGGAGGAGGAAGAGGAGGAGAAGAGGAAGAGAAAGAGATGGCATGGGCAACAGAGCCAGCAGCCCCAAGGAGGTAAAAGAGATTAAGAACTGACACTAATAATTAGGAAGTCACTGCCATTCTCTGAAACAATTTCAGGAGAAGAGATAAAGAGCACTGCTCAGAACATACATCTTCTTTTCCATCAGTAACCCAAACACAAAAGACTGACCTGCTTGAATCAGTTTCAAAATGGCTACGCCAGCAAACCAAGGTGAATCCAGGCAGCCTGCTCCCCTAATTAAAACACAGCCAAGCTACTGAACCATTCAGTATGATACCTTGGGTGGGCAGATATCCACAGCATGTTCCTGAAACCAAATTATGGTGGGATGAATATTGTTAATGCCTAACCCCAGATCCCCTTGTCCTACTTAAGTTACTGAAGTTAGTGGTTTGCAACAAGCTGACAGCTTCCCACTTTATACACCTGTGTGTCTCCACCTCTCCACCTGCAGGCTTTCTCCAGAGGGGACATCAAGCAGGCTCAGCCTGGAAATACATGAAATAGATCCTCAAATCCCCAACCAACAGGGGACAGGAAGTGGTAGATAACCATCTCAGCCTCCCTGCTCCCCTCTGGGACAGTTCTGAGGTGGGCCCGTGCAATTTCTCAGAATGCCCCCAGTGGGAATAAACCCCACTTGCCCAGAGTAGTAACCAGGTATTGGCTTCTCTCTCTTCCTTTTTTCATTTTTCCCACTTCCTCACTGCCGTGGGTGCAGACAATAAAAGGATGTGTTGTATGCAGAGAATTTTAAAACAATAACAAAACCAGCTTAAAGTCAGTCTGCTTTCTATTAATACCACTGAAAATTCTAAACAACGTACAAAAATGCTCCTCCTCATTGGGGCAAATCGCTCCCATAGGCACCTCCACCTTGGTATGCCACTACTAAAAAGGTTAGACATGCCCATGATGGCCTTGACATCAGATGGACTTTGGTTCAACCCACACTCTGTCACTTACTAGCAAGTGTCATGTAAGCTTGAGTAAATGACTTAACCTCTGTAAGCTCCATTTTGTTGTGTGTCAAATAGAAGTACTAGTAGGACATAGTATTAATAGTATTGGTATAATAGTATTAAATAGTATGAAATGAGAAATACACAGCAACTACTCACCAAAATATCTGCTGTGTATGGGTTCATAAATAGTAGGTTCTGTTAATATCATCTGACCTGAATATTTACCAAACTTTTAATCTATTGAATTTAATACAGTCATTAATGTATACGTTAGTCTCTTTTATCATCCAGAAGGCATATGTGGTTACATTAAGATTAGCACAGACTATTCATATCCCTCAAAGTATTTAGTTTAATTACACTCTGTTCCCTGAAATAAAATGTCACCAGATACCTCCAACTCATAATCTTTTCAACATTTATTCAACTCATCTCTAGTTTTCTATCTCCTTCCTTCCCCTTTATCTTCAATTTTACTTTTTTCCAGTCCCTATTGAATTCCTGATGAGGCCTACTGAGTCCTATTTACAATAAATAATGGGAGCGTCATAGCAAAAGAGAAGTGAATTTTAAGTTCACTCAGGCTGCTACATAACCTGTTTGAATTTTGAATTTCTTTGGCTCTTAAGATTTTAAATATCCTTTCATCTAGCTCTAATATCTTTGAATATGACAGAATCCTGTATTTTTTCATATTCTTCATATCTGATAAGACCTTATAACTCATAAATATATTAAAATGATATTCAATTAAATTCTGATGATTTCTCATGGGCTTATCTGGCTTTGCCATCCCAGCTTTTAAGGTCATTCTACTGACAAGCACTTTAGAAGTATCTGCCTTAAAGCAGTCTAGTGGAGGATAGGGAGTTTCATTCTAGAGTCAAAACTTGGCCATGCCAATCACTGCTTGTGTTACCTTGGGCAAGTCACTTACACTTTCCTTACCGTAATGTGAAGATAATACCAGTAGCTCCCTTATGGAGTTGTTGCAGGGATAAACAAGGAAAGTGCCCATGATGTTGCCTGGCACGTAAGATATATGCTCATTTAAGCTGCTATTATTATTATTATTATTATTATTATTATTATTACTATTTCCAACTTATAATATATAGTTTTTTATATACATTTGTCCTCCTTGACAGTAAATGCCTGTATGCCCTAATCCAAGACAGGTTCATCTCTTTGAGGTGCTTTCCACAAATGTCCCATAAATGCAAGTTGAATTGAGTGCATAGCTTGATTCATCAGCTCCTGGTATATACTTAGGCATATGGGAATTTAAATAGTTTCAATGTTCTCCTTTTGCATCTGCTCCACTAGTGAATTTTACTAACAAAACACATAATGGTCAAGAGGTTGTTTTTCTCAGGCTGACAGGATCTGCCCGCACTGTAGCTCTCCACCCCTTCTTTCCAGCTGGGTACTCTCACCTTCCTTCTCTCAGATGCAGTCCCTCAGCTCTGACACTCCCTCTCTGAGGTGGCTGATGGAGCCTCATTCTTCAGTACCAAGCACCCTCATGCCAACTTTCCTGGCTGCCTGAATTGGGTGTGTGATCTGCTGTGTCCATCTGAACTTGAACCCCATGCTTATGTGGATCTATCTAGATCCATTGCCTGTTCCTACAATTATAATTGCCTGAATCATTACAGTAGTTATATGTCTTTATATTTTCTGAAGTTCTTTCAAGAACGTTTTCTTATTTGATACTCCAGTGAGAAAGGAGGACTCATATTATTATTCCTAATGTGGACTAGGAGAAATTAGAAAAGGTCAGAGAGGTGGTGTCTACCAGAATGGAGACTACAACAAGGATTTACAGGTGAGTAACAGATTAAGAATTCCTAACAGATTAGGAATCATCTTGAGTACAAACTTTGGAAGCTATATCTCAAACACGGGCCTTTGAGTACTTCACAAAGAGTTAATACCATAAAACCTTGATTCTAAAGTAGACACTAGATGCCCTACAGTCTTTCTCAGTCAGGGTTTCACTGAAGAACTGAATCCTACAAAAAATGATTAGTGTGACTTCTTTCTCAATTCTTCCAAGAATGGTACAAAGTTAGGACCATCCTAGATGCATAGGGAAGAAGTTAATTCATTATATTCATTGGATGCCTTGAAGACTTAAAGTCCTTTGTAGGATCTTGGTTAAAAGGAGCTAAATGAATATGAGTTTTCATTAGATCTACTATGTAAAACAGACTCCACCTGAAATAAGTGTTTAGATCTACTATGTAAAACAGACTCCACCTGAAATAAGTGTTTAGATCTACTATGTAAAACAGACTCCACCTGAAATAAGTGTTTCCTCTTATGTGTTAAAACACAATATCAGACCTGAATAAAAGATTCCTCTTAGGAGTCATTCTTAATAGGGTAATGCCTTAATGTTAAGTCCTATATCTATCAGTGTGGCAAAAGAAAAATCTACTACTAACCTCAGACTATGTACCTTGTGGAAACCACATGTTTTATTATATGGGAACCAGGGAACAGAATGTGAACATATTACTACCTTCTAGCCCTCCCAGGTGAGAGAACATCTCTGGAGAATATTCTGCAGGCAATGGGCCAGCCAGAACAGCTCAGTCTATGAACAAGAGCAACTTCAGGTGTCAACACAGATGACAAACTTTGGAAACAAGCTGATTGAATCAGGCTGGAGAGTTTTTTCCTGCAAAGTACTTTCAGAGATTTGTGGAGGATGTTTCAAGAGGCTGTGAAATTGATCCCCATTGACTCCGGCCAGGAAACGATGACTTACAAGCCCTGTTTTGACTGTACATTGGTGAGCCAGGGCCATCTGGCAGTAAAATCAGACCAACTGGGTCTGTTCTGACCTGACAAACCATCTCCAACCAAGGAACAATGCCTTTGCCATTAATACATCTCTTGGTTAAAATAACAAGTAAATAAAGAACTTATAAAACCTGGAGGGGGAAAAGGTGGTGGAGGAATAGGGGACCCTAATCCAACCGGTCTGCGGAATTGAGCTGGATATCTACCAGACCACTCTGAACACCCACAAAATCAGCCTGAGATGTAAGAAGTTAGATCTGGATCTCTACAAACAGAATATCGCAGGCGGTTGGTTTCGAGGTACGAAGCAGGGAGGCGTGATCCCAGCGGCAGATATCAGAGGATAAACAGCAGGGGGAGGGAGCCATGGGGATCCTACACCACTGGTGAGCAATAGCCTCCCGCGCTGGGGGAGGGGCACAGACTGGCAGACCAGGGAAAGGACTTTAGGCAGCCCCCTGATGGAAAACCTAAGCGGCGAGGCCATGCGTGCAAACTGGGGGTGGCTGGTGGTTTTAGAAGCACAAAGGGCAGAGACATGCCCCGACCTGGAAACGAGAACTGGGAGTGCTGCTCAGGGGCGCACAACTGAGGACACTGCAGTTTATAGCAGCACAGACAGAAACAGAGATAGTGTGGCCTGGAGCGCTCACTGAAGAACAGACTGTGATTTCTCTGCTCTGAGGCAGAGGGTGGGAAATGGTCTCTTCTGCTCTGACTCTCAGAAGAGACATGGAAAGCCACCAGGGAAAGCCACTAGAGAACAAAAGCCCCAAAAAACCGGCTTTCACTGAGCCCATCCCCTGCCACAGTGGGCAGGACAACTCTGCCCAAACATGGTTGCCTGAGTAACAGTGAAGCAGACCCCTCCCCCAGAAGACAGGCTGGGAAAACAAGAGGCCAGCAACCCTAAGGTCCCAAGAAAACAGGTGCATCTTGCTTGGGTTGTGGCCAATAATTTGGACTCTGTACATTCCTTCAACCACCCCTCAACAGAATGACTAGGAGGAAGAACCCCCAAATTGGAAAGACTCAGAGATTATGACTTATGCCACAGATTTACAAAATGGATTCAGATATAACCAAGATGTTGGAGATGGAATTCACGCTAGCAATTATGAAGACAATAGCTAGAATGGAGAAATCAATTAATGGGAACATAGAGTCTCTAAGGGCAGAAATGAAAGCTGAATTGGCACAACTTGAAAATGCTATCAATGAGATCCAATCTAATCTAGATAATCTAACAGCTAGGGTAAGCAAGGCAGAAGAATGAATTAGTGATCTAGAAGACCAATTGATAGAAAAGAAGGAAAAAGGAAGCTAGGGAGAAAAAACTCAAAATCCATGAAAATAGAATCAGAGAAATAAGTGACACCATGAAACTTTCCAATGTCAGAATTACTGGGATCTCTGAAGGGGTGGAGAGAGAGAAAGAGGACTAGAAGATATACTTGAGCAAATCGTAGCTGAGAACTTCCCTAATCTGGGGAATGAAACAAACATTCGTGTCCTAGAGGCAGAGAGGACCCCTCCCAAGATCAAGGAAAACAGGCCAATACCCCAGCATGTAATAGTAAAACTTGCAAATCTTAGAACCAAGGAAACCATCTTAAGGGCAGTTAGGGGGAAGGCATTCCTTACGTACAGAGGGAGGAACATCAGAATAACATCAGACCTATCCACACAGACCTGGCAAGCCAGAAAGGCCTGGCAAGACATATTCAGGGTACTAAATGAGAAGAACATGCAGCCAAGAATACTTTATCCAGCAAGGCTTTCATTTACAATGCATGGAGAGATGCAAAGCTTCCAAGACTGGCAGAAAATGAAAGAATATGTGACCACTAAGCTGGCCCTGCAAGAAATATTAAGGGGAGTTCTATAAAAGGAGAAAGACCCCAAGAGTGATATACAACAGAAATTTACAGGGAAATCTATAAAAACAACATCTTCACAGGCAACATGATGACAATTAATTCATATCTTTCAATAATCACTCTCAATGTGAACGGCCTAAATGCTCCCATAAAACGGCACAGGGTTGCAGATTGGATAAAAAGACAGGACCCATCCATATGCTGTCTACAAGAGACTCATTTTGAACCTAAAGATACATCCAGATTGAAAGTGAAGGGATAGAGATCCATCTTCCATGTGAGCGGACCTCAAAAGAAAGTTGGGGCATCAATTCTTATATCAGACAAATTAGATTTTAAACTAAAGACTATACTTAGAGACACAGAAGGACACTATATCATTCTTTTTTTTTAAGATTTTATTTATTTATTTGACAGAGAGAGACACAGTGAGAGAGGGAACACAGCAGGGGGAGTGGGAGAGGGAGAAGCAGGCTTCCCACTGAGCAGGGAGCCCAATGTGGGGCTCAATCCCAGGACCCTGGGATCATGACCTGAGCCAAAGGCAGACGTTTAATGACTGAGCCACCCAGGCGCCTTGACACTATATCATTCTTAAAGGGTCTATCCAACAAGAAGATCTAATAATTGTAAATATCTATGCCCCTAACATGGGAGCAGCCATCTATATAAGCCAACTGTTAACCAAAATAAAGAGTCATATTGATTACATTAATTGTAGGAGACCTCAATACTCCACTCTCACCAATAGACAGATCATCTAAGCAGAAAATCAACAAAGAAACAAGAGCTTTGAATGACACACTGGACCAGATGGACCTCATTAGATATATACAGAACATTCCACCCTAAAACAACAGAATACTCATTCTTCTCAAGCACATACGGAACTTTCTCCAGAATAGACCACATACTGGGTCACAAATCAGGTCTCAACTGATACAAAAAGATTGAGATTATTCTCTGCATATTCTCAGACCATAATGCTTTAAAACTGGAACTCAATCACAAGAAAAAATTTGGCAGAAATTCAAACACTTGGAAGCTAAAGACCACTCTGCTCAAGAATGTTTGGGTCAACCAGGAAATCAAAGAAGAACTTAAAAAATTCATGGAAGCCAATGAGAACGAAAACACATCAGTCCAAAACCTATGGGATACTGCAAAGGCAGTCCTAAGGGGGAAATACATAGCCATCCAAGCCTCATTCAAAAAAACAGAAAAATCCCGAATTCACCATCTAACTCTACACCTTAAAGAACTAGAGAAAAAGCAACAAACGATGCCTAAGCCACACATTAGAAGAGAAATAATTAAGATTAGAGCAGAGATCAATGAATTAGAAACCAGAAACACAGTAGATCAGATCAACGAAACTAGAAGCTGGTTCTTTGAAAGAATTAATAAGATCGATAAACCACTGGCCAGACTTATCCAAAAGAAAAGAGAAAGGACCCAAATTAATAAAATTATGAATGAAAGGGGAGAGATCACGACTAACACCAAGGAAATAGAAACAATTATTAGAAATTATTATCAACAACTATATGCCAATAAACTGAGCAACCAGGAAGAAATGGATGCCTTCTTGGAAACCTATAAACTGCCAAGACTGAAACAGGAGGAAATTGACAACCTGAATAGGCCAATAACCCGTAACGAGATTGAAGCAGTGATCAAAAACCTCCCAAAAAACAAGAGTCCAGGGCCTGATGGATTCCCTGGGGAATTCTACCAAACATTCAAAGAAGAAATAATACCTATTCTCCTGAAACTGTTTCAAAAAATAGAAACAGTTCCTAACTGTTTCCAAACTCATTCTATGAGGCCAGCATTACCTTAATCCTCAAACCAAGCAAAGACCCCATCAAAAAGGAGAATTTCAGGCTGATATCCTTGATGAATATGGATTCCAAAATCCTCAACAAAATCCTAGCTAATAGGATCCAACAATACATTAGAAGTATCATCCACCATGACCAAGTGGGATTTATCCCCGGGATGCAAGTGTGGTTCAACATTCGCAAATCAATCAATGTGATAGAACACATTAATAAGAGGAGAGAGAAGAACCATATGGTCTTCTCAATTGATGCAGAAAAAGCATTTGACAAAATACAACATCCTTTCCTGATTAAAACTCCTCAGAGCATAGGGATAGAGGGAAAATTCCTCAAGTTCATAAAATCCATCTATGGAAAACCCCACAGCGAATATCATCCTCAATGGGGAAAAGCTGAGAACCTTTCCCTTAAGATCAGGAACACGTCAAGGATGCCCATTCTCACCACTATTGTTCAACATAGTACTAGAAATCCTAGCAACAGCAATCTGACAACAAAAAGAAATAAAAGGTATTCAGATTGGCAAAGAAGAAGTCAAACTCTCATTTCGCAGATGACATGATACTTTATGTGGAAAACCCAAAAGACTCCACCCCCAAATTACTAGAACTCATACAGCAATTCAGTAATGTGGCAGGATACAAAATCAAAGCACAGAAATCAGTTGCTTTCTTATACACAAACAATGCAACTGTAGAAAGAGAAATTAGAGAAATTGTTCCATTTACAATAACACCAAAAACCATAAGATACCTTGGAATAAACATAACCAAAGAGGTAAAAGATCTATACTCTAGGAATTACAGAACACTCATGACAGAAATTGAAGAAGACACAAAAAGATGGAAAAATATTCCATGCTCATGGATCGGAAGAATAAACATTGTTAAAATGTCTATGCTACCCAGAGCAATCTATACCTTCAACGCCATCCCAATCAAAATTCCAATGACATTTTTCAAAGTGCTGGAACAAACAATCCTAAAATTTGTATGGAATCAGAAAAGACCCCGAATCGCCAAGGAAATGTTGAAAAAGAAAAACAAAGCTGGGGGCATCACGTTGCCCGATTTCAAGCTATATTACAAAGCAGTGATCACCAAGACAGCATGGTACTGGCACAAAAACAGACATATAGACCAATGGAACAGAATAGAGAGCCCAGATATGGACCCTCAACTCTATGGTCAAATAATCTTCAACAAAGCAGGAAAAAATACACAATGGAAAAAAGACAGTCTCTTCAATAAATGGTGCTGGGAAAATTGGACAGCCACATGCAGAAGAATGAAACTCGACCATTCTCTAACACCATACACAAAGATAAACTCAAAATGGATGAAAGACCTCAACGTGAGACAGGAATCCATCAAAATCCTAGAGGAGAACATATGCAGTAACCTCTTTGACATCGCCAACAGCAATTTCTTTCAAGATACATCATCAAAGGCTAGTGAAACAAAAGCAAAAATGAACTTTTGGGACTTCATCAAGATAAAAAGCTTCTGCACAGCAAAGGAAACAGTCAACAAAACAAAGAGGCAACCCACAGAATGGGAGAAGATATTTGCAAATGACACTACAGATAAAGGGCTGGTATCCAAGATCTATAAAGAACGTCTCAAACTCAACATCCAAAAAACAAATAATCAAGTCAAAAAGTGGGCAGAAGACATGAACAGACACTTCTCCAAAGAAGACATACAAATGGCTAACAGACACATGAAAAAATGTTCATCATCATTAGCCATCAGGGAAATTCAAATCAAAACCACATTGAGATACCACCTTACACCAGTTAGAATGGCAAAAATGGAAAGGGAAAGAAACAACAAATGTTGGAGAGGTTGTGGAGAAAGGGGAACCCTCTTACACTGTTGGTGGGAATGCAAGTTGGTACAGCCACTTTGGAAAACAGTTGGAGGTTCCTCAAAAATTTAAAAATAGAGCTACCTTATGACCCAGCAATTGCACTCCTGGGTATTTATCCCAAAGACACAGATGTAGTGAAAAGAAGGGCCATATGCACCCCAATGTTCATAGCAGCAATGTCCACAATAGCCAAACTATGGAAAGAGCCAAGATGCCCTTCAAAAGATGAATGGATAAAGATGTGGTCCATATATACAGTGGAATATTACTCAGCCATCAGAAAGGATGAATACCCAACTTTTACATCAAGAAGGATGGGACTGGAGGAGATTATGCTAAGTGAAATAAGTCAAGCAGAGAAAGTCAATTATCATATGGTTTCACATATTTGTGGAACATAACGAATAGCATGGAGGACATTAGGAGAGGGAAGGGAGAAATGAAGGGGGGGAAATTGGAGGGAGAGATGAACCATGAGAGACTATGGACTCTGAGAAACAAACTGAGGGTTTTAGAGAGGAGGGGGGTAGGGAGTTGGGTTAGCCCAGTAATGGGTATTAAGGAGGGCACGTACTGCTTGGAGCACTGGGTGTTATACGAAAACAATGAATCGTGGATCACTACACCAAAAACTAATGATGTATTGTATGGTGACTAACATAATAAAATAAAATTTAAATAAATTAATTAATAAAATAAAATAACAAGCAAAAAGAAATACAACCAGTAGATTCAAGGGAAGAAAGTCAGGGGAATTTTGCCTCCCATTTATTCCCATCCATTAGCTTTCTTTTATACTTTAAACATGTTTACTTTGAAGATGAAGTAAGGAAGGAAATGCCCTTTGAGAGGGAGGGGAAAAAATGTGAATTTAGAACAAAAGCCTAAAGGCCTAAGGAAACAGGCCACCAAGGAATCAGAATAGAATCTTATTTGAATAAATTGGCTTAACCAAGATTAATTCTGTTTATTGAGAAGCAGAACTGTTATTAAAGCTAAGTAAGCAGTGGTCTGTGTCCAATTAGGAGCAAAACTCTCAGGGGAAAGACAACCAGGAACTGGCGTGAAAACTGCCCTGGAAGTACAAAGGGAGAGAAAGTCCTCCAGCAAAGCTGTTCAACACAAAGGCCTGAAAGAGAGATTAGAGGCAGCTTTGAGACAACCTCTCCATTTGCTCCCCCTTTTACAAAATTAAAATGTATTGGAAAGAGATAAATAAGTATGAAATTTGACATTTAAACACTACCTGATCCACTTAGGAAAGTAACAATAGCTAACACGAAGTATGTTATAAATTCTCTCCTTTAGTCCAGTTTCCCTGGAGTCCCCAAGACAGCGCTAGATTATCTCTTTTGACTGAATTAATTGGCTCCTTTTCTGCTTCTTGGGATTTTTTTTTTTAAATACTCCTTGTGTACCTCATGTGCACCAGGCACCATGCTGGGCTCTAGGCATGGCTGCTGTCTTCAGGGCCCTTGCAGACAGTACAAACTATGGAGGGAAAAGAAGCAAAGGGCTGTGGTAGAAATGAGGGAGGGAAAACCTATTTCAGTGGCCAGGTCAGCTGAGACCTGAAAGATGAGAAGGAACCAGCCACGCAAAGAGCGAGGAGGAACACACCAAGCAGAAGACACAGCAAGTGCAAGGGCCCAAGGCCGGAAGGAGCTTGGGATATTTGCAGTTGGAGAAGTCTGGATGGTGAGAGAACAGGGAGCAATAGGGAGGGGAGCATGAGGTAAGTCTGCAGAGATGAGTAAGAGCCAGACCCCTAGGAAGTTTCAGAACTTGTTACAGAGTTTGAGTGTATATTAAGTACACTGGAAGCTCCTGAAGGGTTTTAAGCAGGAGTGATAAGACCTGATTTGCATTTTCTAAAAAATCACTTGAATTGCTCTTTGGAGAGAAGATTGTAGGGATTCAAGAGGGGAAGCAGGGAGACAAATGAGGGAACTATTGTCCAGGTAATAGAGACAGTGGTAGCTTGAGCTACATACGGGATGGCTATGAAGAAGAAATAGAGTCAAGGTATGCTTTGGAGGCAGAATTAATAGAAGCCAACCTTCTACACAATTCCGTGGTAGCACTTATCATATTTTCTTATAATTCTTCCTTTGTCTTTCTGCCAATGACTGTGACCTTTTTGAATATTTCACTAATCTGTGCCTCCTCACAGCCAACCATATTTTCTGACAAATTCTCAATAAGGATTTGATAAATACATGTAAATGAGGTAGAAAAGATGCCACTACCTCTGGAGGGATAAATTGTCTGTTCTGTGTAGTCTTACCCAGGTGAGGACTGTGAAAGAACAAAGCCAGCAAGTATCACTGTGAGAGAGACAGAGCTATCCTACTTACGCCTCTAGATCAGGGGCCTTGGGACCACAATGGGGAGCATGGTAGATTCTAGCTAAGGAGTATGTTGATACTGTTGAGCATGGATGCTCCAATCCCTGGCTGCTAACATTTCAGAAGAGGTAGTACATTATAGTGTTCAAAAGAATGGACTTTAGTGTCAGGATCCCTGATCCCTCCTAGCTGTGTGACTTTGTGCAAATTACTGAACATCTCTGTGTTTCTTCACCTGTAAAATGGGTAACAATAATACTGACTGTAAGTAGGCAGAATAATGGACCCCCAAATATCTTCATATCCTAATCCCTAGAACCTGTAAATATGCAGTTTTACATGGCAAGGGGGAATTAAGACTGCAAATGAAATTAAGGTTGCTAATCAGCTGACTTTAAAATAGGGAAATTATCGGGCACCGAGGTGGCTCAGTCGTTAAGCGTCTGCCTTCAGCTCAGGTCATGATCCCAGGGTCCTGGGATCAAGCCCCACATCGGGCTCCCTGCTCGGCGGGAAGCCTGCTTCTCCCTCTCCCACCCCCCTGCTTGTGTTCCCTCTCTCGCTGTGTCTCTCTCTGTCCAATAAATAAAATCTTTAAAAAAATAATAATAATAATAATAAAATAAAATAAAATAGGGAAATTATCCTGGATTATCTGTGTGGGCCCTTGCTAATCACAAGACTCCTTAAACTTGGAAAAGAGAGGTAGAAGAGTCATTCTCCAAGCAATACAGCATGAAAAAAGACTCTACCAACTGACGGCTTTAAAAAAACAGAAAAGGGGGGCGCCTGAGTGGCTCAGTCAGTTAAGCCTCCAACTCCTGGTTTGGGCTCAGGTCATGATCTTAGAGTTGTGAGATCAAGCCCTGCATCAGGCTCTGTGCTCAGTGGGGAGTCTCCTTGAGATTGTCTCCTTCTCCCCCTCCCTCCCCCTCTGCTCCTCCCCATATATGCCTGTGCACTCTCTCTCTTTCTCTCTCAAGTAAATAAATAAAATCTTTTTAAATAAATAGAATAAGAAAAGGACCATGACCCAAGGAATGCAGGCAGGTTCTAGAAGCTGGAAAAGGCAAGGAACTGGGTTCTCCCCTAGAGCCTCCAGAAGACCACAGCCCTACCAACACCTTGATT
Organism: Phoca vitulina; assembly: GCF_004348235.1. Classification (NCBI taxonomy): domain Eukaryota; kingdom Metazoa; phylum Chordata; class Mammalia; order Carnivora; family Phocidae; genus Phoca; species Phoca vitulina. Next base: position 23,646,714 of record NW_022589710.1, read on the forward strand.
TTTAACCCTCGGAGACCCATTTTGGACTTATAACTTCCAGAACTATAAGATAATAAAAGATATAAGATAATAAATGTTATTTTAAGTCACTAAATTTGTAGCAACCTGTTATAGCAGAAATATGAAGGTAATGCACTAATATCCTGCACAGGTACTATAAGGATTAAATGACTCAGTGTGTCTAAGAATGCTCTTGACACAGACTAGGCTCATATACATGTCATCTATCATCCTGTCTGAGAAGGATGTCTGACTAGTTCAATGTCCTTGGCTGCAGAGTCCACTCACGATAGCACTGCTTCATTATATAATTACATAAATTACAAAGAATATCTTCAAATATAATTATGTAAATAGAAGCTGTCAATATAGTTTCAGACATTGTGGCTTAGGATACAGACAACATTCTTAAGCATTTTCTAAGTCCCAATATCATTTCTCTTTCACCAAGTTACTTTATCTGGATAGGAAACAGTTGACTCTTGACAATCACAGTCCAATAATTCCAGACGCCAGTTCTGAAACTCAATTGTCATGGGATTCCTCATGTCCTCCTTCCCATCCCCTAGAAAGGAAGGGTCTTTATACTCATTGTTAAGCATTTCTGTCATTAATGAATAACCCAAGCGAATGCAAAGAGATTCATTACTATTTTCACCAATTAAGGAAGGACATACTTTCATTATCAACTATCATCATTAGTTGGCTTAAACTGAAATCCTCTTAGTTTAATAAACTCATCACTGCCATTCATTAAAATACAATACGCTTTGCCAGAAATAGCATTCTACCCTGCATTACCTGGCTAAGTTTCACTGGAGATTCAAACTGTAACATCAAGTGAGAATTTAATGCCCGACCCCACCCCATTCATGATTATACCTGATCTTTTAAAAGCTGGATCATTCCTGGAATGTTCATGCCCTATAAGGCTAAAGGTGCCATTGTCTTCATGAGGACCATTTCCCCAGCAATTTATTGAAAGGAAGGCTATGTTTATTCTAGTCAGGTTTCATCCAACCATTTAAAGCTTTCTAATTTCACTTCTTGGTAATTGTTCCCCCAGCATTTCCTGTAACTATGCCTTATCTGATTCTTTCACTCCAGAGTGTTATTTTTATTGCAGTGTAAAACAGAAAACATTTTTGAATTATAATTGGAAGCCCTGACTGGTTTCCCATGTGATGCTGAATAATTTAATCCTGGCTAATTAGTCATGGGGAACCTCCGACTCACCCTGCGGAAAGGCTTACCCTGACTTCTGGTGATCCTTCTGGAATATGGCTAATTTTCAGAAGTCATATGTAGTGATAATGAGCACATCTTTGCCTCTCTTGCCCTCATGAGGGAAACTGGAAATTTCTAAAGTGGTATTTAGATGAGCAATGATGCTTTTGCAGTGTTCTAAATTATCGACTGGAACATCCTGATAATGACCAGACCATCAATCCTCTCCAACTCTCAGTTCAAAGGGAATGTGCCTGCCCCAAGACTCCTACTGAGGGTTCTTCCCAGGAAACAGAATGTTAACCTTAAGTGACTTTTCATTTTTTTTAATTTAAGAAAAACGAGCAATTACCCTTGCTCTGCAGCCTACACAAACTCAAGTTTATTCTTCAGAAAATTTTAACAGAGTTATAAGGTGAAGATTTGTGTCTGTGCTAATTAGCAGTTCCTACTTCCATTTGAGGGACTGCACTATAAAAAGACAAAGGAGGCCAACAGGATCACAGTATTTCTGGAATCCTTATAGAAGGACTTCTCTGACAAATGTAAATTTGCAGGCTAAAAAATCACATCTATTCCTAAATATATTTTCATCAGGCTCTGACGATCCCGCAAGTGCCTGCTGTCTATTCGTTTTATTAAATGTTGACTTCCTATCCCCAACCATTTTCATCTTTTAGGAAAGTTTCATCTGTTCCCAAAAGAAAAAAAAAAAAAAGCTGTCAACATAATTTTAATTCTTTCTCTGACATGTCTTTTTATGTTCTTATTATTTGCATTTTTTTTCTTTTTTGCATTATTTGGTCTATTAAATGAAAGGGTCTTCTTTCAAGTACTGATAACAGAAAATTCAAGAGGACATTAAATTCAATTGGCTTTATTTTTTTTAAGGGATTAAATATATCCAAGGAATAAGATTTATAGAGCTGAAAAGGAACTTTGAGATTCTTCTACATCTGAGAGCACATATTGGAAGTCCTGCTCAGTATGGATCTCCCACAGGAACTGTTGTTTGGTCACTCTGCAAAGGCATTTGGGCTGTTTCCATAATTTGGCTATTGTAAATAGTGCTGCAATAAACAGAGGTGCATATATCTTTTCAAATTAGTGTTTTCATTTTTTTGGACAAATACCCAATAGTGGAATTACTGGACTATATGGTAATTCTATTTTTAATTTTTTGAGGAAACTCCATACTGTTTTCCACAGTGGCTACCCCAGTTTGCATTCCCACCAGCCCAGTGCACAAGTGTTCCTTTTTCTCCACTTCTTCGTCAACACTTGTTGTTTCTTGTGTTTTTTATTTTAGCCATTCTGACAGGTGTGAGGTGTCATCTTATTGTGGTTTTTATTTGCATTTCCCTGATCATCAGTGATGTTGAGCATCTTTTCATGTGTCTGTCAGCCATCTGGATGTCATCTTTGGAGAAATGTCTATTCATGTCTTCTGCCCATGTTTAAATTGGATTATTGGCTTTTTTGTGTTGTGTTTTATAAGTTCTTTATATATTTTGGATATTAACACTTTACCAACAGCCTCATTTCTTAACAAATAGCATTGAAGGCCAAAAATCTACCCATGACCCTTTGCTGTTAAGTGGCAGCACCAAGGACAAGATCCAGAGACTCTCAACCACCAATCCACTATTCTCTCCACTATACCATATCATTTGCCACATTTAATGTACTGAAAGATTCACTGAATTGTTACCATGCATTTCAGAACTGCCTCTCATATCAGGGACCCTGATATCCACCCCAACACACAAAGTTGTCAGATAAATGACAGCTGAATAAAAAGTGGAAAATTTAGAGGTTGGCAAAGACTGTCAAAAGTCAGACTTCTTCATTTAAGCTCTAACGAGTGAATCTCTTTCACTAAACCCTCCAGTTTTTGGCTCATAGTGATTATTTATGAAGCAATTAGTATGTGCCAGCAGCATACAAAATAGTTTACATTTAATTATTTCATATTATCTCATTTAATCCTTTTTTTATGAATTAGTTCTTGCTTTACAGATAAAGAAGCTGAGGCTCAGAGGCCATTAATAATCTCCTGGGGTTACACAGTCAGTAAGTGACCAAAGCACAATTTTATCTAAAAATAGAACTCACTATACTTCTGCAGTCAATTAGTGACTCCTCTCTCAAATAGTCAAATCAAGTAAAATGTATTGAAAATAATTTTCACTCTATTTGTGCTTTTTTTCTTGCCCTGCCCTTGATCAAACAGAGAAAATATACTACTAGCATTCTCCCAAAGCTTGAAAATGTTATCATTAAACCAGGTTACAGCTTTCTTAAAAAATAATTGATGGTACATTCCAATGGCAGAACCCTTTTGGAACCTGGTCTAAATTCATTATACTGATTCTTACTATGTTTTCATTGAAATACACAGTAACTGCTCAGCCCCCACCCACCCAGTCTATATCTTTTTATATTTCTTTCCCTTCTCTTGCTTTTCTCACAGGTTAAATAACTCCAGATACTTGAGGTTTTATTCAAAGGGCCCATTTCCAATAGCATATGCATATCTACACATCAATCCTAAATGTGTGGTTCTTCTAAATGGGTGTGTGTATACAAGAACTTTCTCTTAGGCTCTCAGGCCGTCCTGGAGGAGTCAATTTCAAGATCCTCAAATACCATAGGTTCTCTTTCTTAAAAGTGATCTTCCTGAGAACAAATACACTCAGGGCACCATGCCAATTCTCTTTCCCTCCTCCCCTTTCACAGAAGACCCTTTCCTTTTTCCTGTTCTGTGAAAGGCAGACCGCACCTAAGCTAGATCTCCCATCAGTGCATGACCCTGCAATGGAGTAACCACAGGCTACAAAGAGACAATTCAAAATGTCGCTGAGAAAGTGAGCAACTCTCTACCGGGCTACATATCTTTCCATAAATCAGATGGCTTCCAATTTACTGCTTTCAATCTAGTTAAAGACTAAGTGAAACATTCACTGATAAAAAAAAACTTTTTTCCCCTATTCTAATGGAAGAGCACTAGTTGATTTTTTGGCATTTAACTTGACAGTAGTCCAAAGAATTGACTGACATGGCAATAACCAACTTTCCATTTATTCACTTATGAACAAGTTTTCAAACACTTACCAAAAAAAGGGGGGAAACAGATTTAATATTGATGCTAAGCTGTTTCATTCTAGCAAAATTAATCTACAAATATAAGAAATGTTAAAACTTCTGTCTCATTATGTGATGCATTTCTAATAAGTTTTACTTTTTATATTTAACAAGTACCCCAACCTGTAATAATAACTCTACACAGAAAAAAATATTAACACTTTGAGACTTATGGTGAGAGAAATACATTAAGATAAATCCAACTTCAATGTAAATTGCTGTGGTCTTTAGAATCTTTAATGTATTGATTACATTTAACAGAAATGCAATAAAATAAGAGGGATGCAATAGTTTTATTTTGAAATGTCCCTATTTACATGTGGTAAATTACATCTTTTACATTTACTTAAATATACATTTAGAACTTAAGAAGTTAACCTAAAACTGTGGGAAGGAATAGTTCATCTTTCAAAATCCTTTAGAGGTACACATGGGAAAAAATTAGAAGGTAATGTCTATGAACCAACTCCAAAACCCTTTTTATCCTTCATAGTATTTATTGTTACAGCCTAGATTGAATGGTCTTTAGTAGAAATACCTTAGGGGCGCCTGGGTGGCTCAGTTGGTTAAGCGGCTGCCTTCGGCTCAGGTCATGATCCCGGGGTCCTGGGATCGAGCCCCGCATTGGGCTCCCTGCTCAGCGGGAAGCCTGCTTCTCCCTCTCCCTCTGCCTGCCTCTCTGCCTACTTGTGCTCTCTATCTCTCTGTCAAATAAACAAATAAAATCTTAAAAAAAAAAAAGAAAGAAAGAAATATCCTAAAAATTCACAAAATGTCTTGATTAAATCTTAGCCCAGAGCACATCTAGGAGAATTACTTTGTGATTCCCATGTCTTTTTTTACTTTCTGTTTAAACATCTCAGACTGATACTTTTTAAGAGCTAGTTCTAATTTCTCCTTGGCTCACAATTCTTTTCTACCACAGATATGCTTAACCAGTGTGGAAGTATGATGCTTTGTGTCATATTAAGATAAAATTAGCAGTGAACCCAGAGGGAGCAGAAAACACTCACTCATTGGTCCTCTCCACCTTCACTGCTAGGGAACAACTCAAGGCAGCGTGGCTTGGAGTGACCAGACATCTTTTAATGGCTTTCTTTTCTTTCTTTTCTTTCCTAGGTCAAATAAATATGCCTATAAACCTTGAGCCCAATTAAATTCCCTCTGTAAACAGGCATAAGAGGAAAAGGAAAAGAACGTCAGTTTCTCCCATCTGATATATAAAATCAATGATTTCATACTTTGTAGATTTCACATGGGAGGACAAGGAGTCTGGTTATGGTTTCAAACTCTTTAAAAACAAGATTAGACCTCAAAGGACCAGAGGTCAAGTTTGCCATATATACAATCACAGAGTCGTGGGCAGTGATTTCATGAAAAGGATGGACCTGTTGGCTTTTAGAGAGGACTTGGGGAATTATTGTAAATCTGGTGCTTAGATCTTTCTCAAAGCCTCTGTCTCTCTCTAAACTACCTCCAGCGTCTCAGTGTTGGTTGAGCTCATGTGGTCAACAAAATCTCCTAAGATACTGGCAGACAAATGGTGTTTCTCTTTTCTCACCCAGGACAGTATAGGCCACAACCTTCAGAGAGGATGGACCTAGATACCCTAATAGCCAATCCTTTTACCAGTCCTCCCATTCAGGTTAGGGTAGAGGCACTGAAAGCAATTTTCCCTTAAAAATACTAATAGAAGATACTAAATGAGCATTTGGGGGCCTCTAGGTTCAAGAGCTGCAGTGGAAAGAAGGAGCAGCAGGGAGGGGGGACGAGGAGGAAGGGGAAAGAGGGAGAAAGAGGAGGAGGAGGAGAAATTCCCCAGCCCTAAAGAGCATATCATCTAGGCAAGGTAACAGTAGAGATCATGTTGAAGTGAAAGATACCATTCAAATGCTTAGTCATGATTTAAAACCAACTACTGTCTATAGACACAGCAGGGAATAACAATTAGCAAATTTCTTAATTAGGTTATTTCTTAACCTTTTAGAGCCAATTTTAATTTTTTTCATACAACCAAGTATTCTTGCTACCTGCTAAATACAGAAACACCCATGAACTAATGTGAATGAATTTCCACCAACATGTTTGCATTGCACCATCTCACATTTCACCATAGGGACTCAGGTTCAGTCCACGTCATGCTGTGATTCCCACAAGTAAGGTATAGGGTAGAAGTAAAGCTAGCATTTTCCTTTCAGATAAATGTATAATTAAAATCCTGATTCATGGATTTGCTAATTGAACTTCCTGCTGTGGACATAGGACATTCTTGGCAGGAAGAATAAGGAACTGTTCCAGAGGGCTCAAATTGCCTTATTGTTTTAAAACTACTTCAATTTGCCTGTCTTTGAACAGTGATTGGAAATGAAAGAATGTGAGTGGGAGTTAATTCAAGAAGGAGATAAAGGAGATAAATGGTTGTAGAAATGTGATAGGTGCTTCTCAAATGAAAAGAAATTGGAAGTGGAGTTCATCTACTACAATGGGGCTCTCTGTTCTTGAAACCCAAGAAGTCATTAAGCATAAAGGAGTTTGCTCTTTGTTTCCCTCATGGCGTGGACAACAGTGTCAGCCCCTAGTCAACCCCAGCTGTTTGTGCTCTTACTAAGTCACCAGGCTGTGGGTCAATAGCCCACATCCTGCTCTTAGCAATGGGGTTTGGAAATTAAGAGAAAATCCCTGGCCCCAGACTGCTCCTGAGCAGAACCACTCTGGAAGACCACCCCCTATCCAGGCTTTTCAGCATCTGCATAAATGTCTTAAGTATCTGGTTTTCTCCATTCCTCTTCCTCTTCACCCCAAACTCTGAACTTGAGCTAGCTGGCTGGGTCCTACTTGGTGACCCATTAAACTTTTTAGTTCATAAACACAGGTGTTCAAAAAATCTAAGATTTCATGTCTATAACAACTCTGCCTCCAAGCCTCTATTCTGCTGGATAAGTAAA